>NW_027528808.1:186451-186972 GCF_008692635.1 Crocuta crocuta
CAAAGCCGCCCCGCCGTCGCCACAGCCACCGGCAGGCGGGCTGGCAGGGGTGGAGGTGGCGGAGGAGGCAGGCACAATCACTGCTGCCGCCGCCGCCGTGCAGGCGGTGAAGGAGGAAGAGGCGGCAGGGACGGTAGCTTCCTGAGGGGAAGACTCCGCCGCCAGCAGTGTGACTGTGCTCGGCGCCGCCGCCATCGCAGCAAAGCGCGGACAATTGCACTTGCGTCTCGCTCCCGTTAAGCTCTTTTTGCCCCGCCTCCTGCTTTTCCCCGCCCCTTCGCCCCTCTTTTCCACTCTTCAGCTGGNCGCTTTAGACCCACGGGCTGCTCCTCCCCTTTCTCCAACTGCTTGGCGTCACCGCTTGCCTTTGGAGGGGAAGCGGTGATGGCCAAGGGCAAAAGGTAAAAAGCGCGGGATGTAAAAGCACGTGGGCCTCACACAGTGAGGCCTCCTCCCTTAGAGGAGCTGATCTAAAACCATTTTAAGGTTAAAAAAATGACTGGAAACCACTTGAATGCTCC
>NW_027528808.1:187164-189295 GCF_008692635.1 Crocuta crocuta
TTATCTCCACTCCAAAATACAGAAATAAGCAGAAAACTTAATCATGACATTTTCGTCATGGGGACATAAACAACTATTTATGTATCCATGTATCCATTTAAATTACAGTAGAGACCTGTGAATTTGGTATCCAATCAAAGAACTGTAATATTACTGATAACTTAAATATCAATATTTCCCCCAAGCTGCCCTCCTAAAGAAACCAGTGTCTTGATTTATATTTATTACCATGCTCTTTTTACATATATTCTTATGTATATTCCTATTCACATATGTGTATGTGTAAACAATGTTTTTTTAGTTTTGTTTTCAAATTTCACAGCACTTTGTATCTTTTTCTTTGTAGTATTTTGAGACTTGTTTCTTTTGCTAAATTTTTGGTTCTAAAGTTCGTCCATGTAGCTGTAGTTCATTCACTTTCAGTGCTGTACAATATCTCATTCATTTCCCTGTTGATGGATATGTGTCCTGGTGCATCTGTGCAAAAGTTTCGCTTAGGTATGCTCTCCTTTCCAGGCTCACTTCCATTTCCCTATTTCAGGTCTTATCATCTCTTGTTAGAACTATAGCCTCTATGTGTAGCAACATGGATGGACCTTGAGGGTGTTATGCTGAGCGAAATAAGTCAGGCATAGAAGACAAATATCATATGTTTGCACGTATAGGAGGATTAGGAGGAACTTAACTGAGGAACAAGGGGGAGAAGAAGGGGGGAAATGGTGGCGGAAAGGGAGAGAGGCAAACCATGAGAGACTCTTGAATGCTGACAAAAACTGAGGACTGATGGATGTGGGGGGGAAGGGGGATGGGCATGGAGGAGGGCACTTGTGGGGATGAACACTGGGTGTTATGTGGAAACTAATTTGACAATAAACTATTTGTTTAAAAAAAACCAAAAAAACAAACAAACAAACAAACAAAAAACTATGGCCTCTGATCTACAGGTCTTACTTCCTTCTCAATTCCTTCCACTGCCCCTACCTCACCACTCTTTTATTTTATGATTCAGCAATATTAAATTTCTTACAGATTCCTATGAAGATGGGACTGTCATTTCATCATGCATTGTTGTATATATTGGTCCCTCTTCCTGAAATGCACTTTCCCCACATTAGGTACCTAATTGGGCTTGTATACACTCCTTGAAACCCAGACAAAAACACACTTCTTCCAGTAACCTGTTCTTTCCTACTTCGACTTAATTCTACCCTCCTCTGTGATGCATCCGTATCTTGTGCATATTTGTATTGTGTGCCTCTCTTCTCCTTAGCCTGGGATCATTTTGATACAAAAGACAGCTTGTTTCATTTTTCAATCCTCATGCTCCAGCACATTAAAATCCTAGGGCCAAGGTCACAAACCAGTGGTTCCTAGGGCTAGATCCTGAAGTCCCTAGGTCTGGCCCACAGATATGTTTTGCTTATTTACTTCCTTGTCAATATTTGAAAAGGTCATTTCATGCCCCCAAAAAAGTATCTTAAAAGCATTTGAAAATTTGGCAGTATTGGCTGTGTATTCCTAACTGGAAACAACTGATTGGATCTGAATAGCAAATTTGGAGACGTGGAATGCTGAGCTCTTAGGAACATATCTTTGTTGGGGTACCTGGGTTGCTTGGTCAGTTAAGGAGCCAACTTCAGCTCAGGTCATGATCTCGTGGTCTGTGGGTTGCAGCCCCACGTCAGGCTCTATGCTGGCACTTCAGAGCCTGGAGCCTGCTTCTGATTCTGTGTCTCCCTGTCTCTCTCTGCCCTCCCCTGCTTTCTCTCTGTCTCTCTGTCTTTCTTTGTCTCTGTCTCTCTCTCTCTCAAAAATAATATATAAAATATTTTTAATAAAATAGGAACATATCTTTATTGCTTTTGTGGTTCAGTAATTTACCCAAGATTACCTGAGTTGTTGCATGGTTTCTCTAATTTTCTATCCTATTCTTCAGGAAGTTAGTGCAATGTTTACTTATCAAAGAAATTACTGGATAAGATTACACACAAGAAATATTCCACTGGAATAGCCAATAGGACAAGGTAAGGATAAAGAGGGTGTGTAATTTTATTACTTTCTAATATTGTGTGTAGGAGGGAGAAAATCCCTCAAAAGCATTACTTCTCAAAATATGTATCACAGTCCACTG
>NW_027528808.1:189390-191368 GCF_008692635.1 Crocuta crocuta
TCCTCCTACTTTTCCCTCAAAGAATTCTATTTAGCTAGTTAATTAATTAATTAAATTATTTATTTTTAAGTAGGCTCCATGCCCACCATGAAGCCCAATGCAGAGCTTGAACTCACAACACTGAGAACAAGAGTCAGATGCTTAACCAACAGAGCCCCCAGGCACCCCCTCTGGAGAAGATATGGAAGTTTTACAAAAAACTAAAAATAGAACTACCCCATGATCCAGCAATTGTACTATTAGGTATTTACCCAATGGATTAAAAAATACATATTTGAAGGGGTACATGCATCCTAATGTTTATAGTAGTATTATCAATAATTTCCGAATTATGGAGAAAGCCCAAATGTCCATCTACTGATGAATGCATATAGAAGATGTGGTATACACAGTGGAATATTACTCAGACATAAAAATAATGAAACCTTGCAATTTGCAATGAAGTAGTTGGAGCTAGAATGTATTATGCTAAGTGAGATAAGTCAATCAGAGAAAGACAAATAGCATATGATTTCATTCATATGTCAAATTTAAAAAACAAACCAGATGAACATACGGTAAGGGAGGAGACAAAAGAGAAGAGAGGAAACAAACCACAAGAAACTCTTTAACAGTAGAGAACAAACAGAGGGTTGAGGGAGAGGTAGGCATGGGAGATGGGCTAGATAGGTGATGCGTATAAAGGAGGGCACTTTGGATGAGTACTGGGTGTTGTATGTAAGTGATGAATCACTGAATTCTGCTCCTGAAACCAATATTTCATTTTGTTAACTGAAATTTAAATAAAAAAAGTAAAATAGAATAGAATGGGGATAAAAGCCATTATTTATATGGATCCTAAAAGATATCAAACATGAATATCTGTGGTGGCTTTACCATTCTTCCTCAAGTTTGCACCCAAAGGCTCTGAGAACATGTAAGATATGCAATGGTTTTCTGCAGCCCCCTGCCCTCTGCGTGGTAGTTATAATTTCTTGTCTTTGGACTTACAGCACTGAATAAATATTTATTTTTTATTATAATTCTAATTAGTTAACATACAGTGCTATATTAGTTTCAGGTGTACAATATAGTACACTTCCATATGTCACTCTGTGCTCATCACAGCAAATACACTCCTTAATCCCCATCATCTATTTAACCCATCCTCTCCAACCACCTGCCCTTTGGTAGCCATCAGTTTGTTCTCTATAGTTAAGAGTCTGTTTCTTGATTCCCTCCCTCCCCCTTTTTCTCTTTATTGGTTTATTTTGTGTCGTAAATTTCCCATATGAGTAAACTCATATTTTATGAATTGTACTGACTTATTTCACTTAGCATTATACTCTCTAGCTCCATCCACGTCTTTGCAAATTGCAGGATTTCATCCTTTGTTATGGCCAAATAGTTTTTCATTCTCTCTATATATATACCATATCTTCTTTTTTAAAATAAATTTATGTATTTTATTTGAGAGAGAGAGAGAGAAAGAAAGAGAGAGGAGGAAGGGCAGAGAGAGAGAGAGAGAGAGCGCATTCCAAGCAGGCTCTGCACTGTCATTGCAGAGCCCAATGTGGGACTCAAACCCACAAACCATGAAATCATGACCTGAGCTGAAATCAAGAGCCCAATGCTTAACTGACTGAGCCACCCAGGTGCCCCTTCCATATCTTCTTTATCCATTCATCCATCGATGGACACTTAGGCTCCTTCCATATTTGGCTATTATAAATAATTCTCCTATAAACATAGAGGTGCATGTATCACTTTAAATTAGTGTTCTTGTATTCTTTGGATAAATATCCAGTAGTGCAATTGCTGGATCATAAGGTAGTTCTATTTTTAACTTTTTGAGGAATCTTCATACTGTTTTCCACAGTATCTGAACCAGTTTGCATTCCCACCAACAGTGCATCAACAAATATTTATTAAATTTTGGAATTCTTTCTTCTTAGGCTCCATGGAAAATTATGTGTCTGCTGTTCAATCAAACACTAAT
>NW_027528808.1:191377-193744 GCF_008692635.1 Crocuta crocuta
AGGGGAAACGATAATGCATGAAATAAAAGTAGGTAGTTAATTTTTCCCCATTTCCCAGCTCCACTTGGTGTCATGTCATAATTTTTAAAAATGCCACCAAATCTTAGTCATACATTATGATAATAAGCACATACTTTCCTTTCCAACTGTTATCATTGCTCTCTATGACAGTAATGCTAAGTGAATTTCAAAGTAATTTCTTTCACGGGAGAGAGGAGGTGGGGTGTGGCAGAGTAACAATTGATGAAAGCCTGCTGTAGGCTAGACGTTTTGTATAATTTTCATCTTCTCACAGCAGTGATGTTATATTGGGCTCATTAATACCATTTAAAGAATGTAAACTGAACCTCACTGATGTAATTAACTATTCTATGGTTTTTACTTTACTGATTGAAATGGTCTGTTTCCATCACTGGGCCACAGGGAGGACACTGTATCACTTCAACTAAGTTTTAACTACCAATTCCCAAAATCATAGAAAGAAGATGCATGTTGGGGCACATGGGAAAGTTCTAACGTGGAGTTCAGAGATGCCAAAAAGAAATAAAGGAATATATCTTTGCATATATGAGAAATCAGCTAAAAAAAAGCATACTAGTGTGCCTGGGTGACTCAGTCAGTTAAGCATCTGACTCTTGGTTTCACAGGTCATGATCTTGTGGCTTCATGGGTTTAAGCCCCACATTGGGGCTTTAGATTCTCTCTCTCTCTCCTCTCTCTCTGCCCCTCTCTTACTTGTGCTGTCTCTATCTCTCTCAAAATAAATAAATAAGCTTAAAAAAAAGGCCTACCAGTAGTCCTTTTACTATATTTACAGTGAAACATAAGATGCTTTTTTGAAATAATATGGGGGAATTAAAAATTTATTATTGTCAAACACAATATACTTAAAGCAATTAGAAAATTAAAACATAATTTAGTGGCATATAAGTAATGTAACTGACATAAAAATGAATCTAAGTAGACTTATTTTAAGTAACAATATATACATATAAACATATAGATAAGCATTTGAATTATATACAAACACATAAACTATATGTGGAGAATATATAAAAGAGTAGAGAGTGTAAAGAAAATCAGGGTTACAATTAAAATACAAGATAGTTCACATATTTCTTAATTGTTTAAGCAGTAATGGTTATAGGTAACATTATGATAGCATAGGATGTATCAATTGGGATTTGATGTTATAGAAGTAAATTTTTGTTTACATGAAAAGTTGCCAAATATAGGGGCGCCTGGGTGGCTTAGTCGGTTAGGCGTCCGACTTTCGCTTGGGTCATGATCTCGCGGTTCGTGGGTTCGAGCCCCGCGTCGGGCTCTGTGCTGACTGTCAGCTCGGAGCCTGGAGCCTGTTTCAGTCTGTGACTCCCTCTCTCTCTGACCCTACCCTGCTCATGCTGTCTCTCTCTCTCTGCTAGAAATAAATAAAAAACATTAAAAAAAATTTTAAAAAAAAAGAAAAGTTGCCAAATATATAGTTAAGTGAAAGGAGGTTATATAGAGCTTTTACAGAAAATATATCTGTATATGACTAATATTTGTCTCAGTATACACCTTCACATATTCTCTTTCTTGTTCTCTGCTCCCCACCTCCATCACACACACACACATACACACACACACACACACACACACACACACACCCCTTTCTTATTGGTCTACAGAGGGTCGGAAGGGAACATCCTACCATGTGATTTAGCATCCAGACCTCTGCTAAAATTACTCTTAATGGTTCCTATGCTACATGAATATCTAGAAAGTTCCAGAAGGTTCTCAGTGCTTGACAACTATAGGAAAGTGTTTTCCATAATATAAGTTTACTTTCTATGATTGGTTGAAGGAAGAAAAAATTTAGGTATTCATCACTCAATCACCCAATGGAGTTTGGAGTCATGGAACAATTTCTGCACCTCATTCTGTCTTGTTTCATGTGTTTTACTGACATCTAACTTTTATATTTTGTGTTGTCCATTCTGTACATCACCGTGCAGCTCTTGCTTTAAGAAACATCAGCTTAGGCCTCATCTAGAGTTCTTTCAGCTGGAGACTATTCTCTCCACTCAAGTGACAATGAAGTTAAATAAATGTAATTGCATAAGTAACAGTGTGTATTAGAAGATTTTTAAGTTTTAGAACTAATCTTACCACCCAACTAATAATTATCTTCTGGATGTGAAGAATGTGAGAACAAATGTCACTGTAGCCATTTTTATTAGCTACTTCACACAGGCATTTAAAAGAAAAATTTAGCCCTTTCCCCCACTTGTGTTCTCTCTATAAAATAAAATATGATATAACATAATATAAATAATAATGAAATATATAATAATATAATATACATATTATATAGATACTTTCTAT
>NW_027528808.1:193759-196850 GCF_008692635.1 Crocuta crocuta
TCTCAAGGAAAGATTTTCTCTAAAATAGCTCCATTCTACCACCCTGGTCTCTACAGCAGCTGTGCATCCCTGGTGGAGGAGTACTGATATGCAGTTTACAGCATCATGCTCCCACCTGCCCACCTGTGCTTATTTTGTGGAGTGGCCCCAGTTGGCCCAGGTCTCCCTGACAGCTACATGTTTCTGTGGAGAAGAACCAGTGCCACCTAATTAAAAGTGAAGGTTCCTCCCATTACTTTCAAAACCAAGAGACATAGCTTCCTTTCCTAACACAGAGAAACAAACACAGAGAGTTAGGCAAACTGAGGAGACAGAAGACTACGTCACAAATGAAACAACAGGACAACACCAGAGAAAGAGACCTAAGTGAAATGGATATAAATAACATGCCTAATAGAGAATTTAAAACAATGATCATCAAGACAGTGACNCAACTAGAGATGAAGAGCACAATAAATAAAATTAAAAATACACTGGATGGAATAAATAGCAAGCTAGAGGAAGCAGAGAAATGAATTAGTGACCTGGAGGACAGACTCCTGGAAAGCAATCAAGCTGAGCAANTAAGCATACTAACATTCACATTTAGGGATCCCAGAAGAAGAATAGAGAGAAAAGTGGGCAGAAAATTTATTTGAAGAAATAATTGCTGAAAACGTACCTAATCTGTGGAAGGAAACAGATATGCAGATCCAGGAGGCACAGTAATCCCCCAACAAAACCAACCCCATGAGGTCCACACCAAGACACATAGTAATTTAACTGGTAAAAACGAGTGATAAAAAAAAGAATTTTAAGAGCAGCAAGAGATAAAATGACAGTTATATGCAAGGCAAACACTTATTTCTAATTTTTCAGCAGAAAGTTTACAGGCAAGAAAGAAATGGCGTGATGTATTTGAAGTGCTGCAAGGAAAAAATCTGTAGCCAAGAATACTCTATCCAGCAAGGCTATCATTTGGAATTGAAGGGGAGATAAGCGTTTCTCAGATAAACAAAAACTAGCGTTCACGACTACTAAACCATGCCTATAAAAATATTAAAGAGGACACTTTGACTGGAAAGTAAAGACCATAAGTCAGAATATGAAAAGTAGGAAACACAAAAGCAATAAAAATAAGTATTTCTATAAAAATAAGTCAAGGAATTTACAAAATAAAAGTTTGTAAAATATAACACCATATGCCTAAATTGTGGAGGGGAGAGGAGTAAACAATAGGTTTGAATTTAAGCAACCATCAAGTTAATATAGGCTGCTATATGAAGATGTTATGTATAAACTTAATAGTAACCACAAATCAAAAACCATTAATAGATAGGCAGAATGAAGAAAAAGGAATCCAAGTATATCACTAAAGAAAACCAACAAACCACGAAAGAGAGAAAGAAAATAAAGGATCACAGAACAATCAAAAAAGAAGTAACAAAATAGCAATAAATATACATTTATCAATAATTACTTTGAATGTAAATAGAGTAAATGCTCCAACCAAAAGACATAGGGTAACAGAGTGGATAAAAAAAACAAGAGTCATCTATATCCAGCCTACAATAGATGCATTTCAGACTTAAAAACACCTGAGGATTGAAAATGAGGGGATAGAGAAATATTTATCATGAAAATGGCTGTCAAAATAAATCCAGAGTAGCAATAATTATATCAGACAAAATAGACATAAAACAAAGACAGTAAAAAGACACAAAGGACACTATATGATTATAAAGGGGACAATCCATTAAGACGATATAACAATTACAAATATTTATGCACCCAACATGAAAGCACCCAAATACATTAATCTCTTAATAATAAAGACAAAGAAACTAATCAATAGTGATACATTAACAGTAGCGGACATTAACACCCCACTAATATCAGTGGACAGATCATCCCAACAAAAAGTCAACAAGGAAACAGTGCCTTTACACAGCACACTGGACCAGATGGATTTAACACATATATTCAGAACATTCCATTCTAAAATGGCAGAATACACATTTCCTTTCAAGTGCACATGAAACATTTTCCAGAATAGATCACATATTAGGTCACAAAAATTGATATCATACCATGGATCTTTTCTGACTGCAATGAAATCAACCACGAGAAAAAATCTGGAAAGACCACAAATACATGGAGGTTAAATGGCATGCTACTAAACAAGGAATGAGTCAACCAAGAAATCAAAGAAGAAATCAAAAAGTACACAGAAACAAACAAAAATGAAAACACAACACTCCAAAACCTTTGGGATTCAGCAAAAATTGTTCCAAGAGGAAAGTTTATAGCAATACAGGCTTATGTCAGAACTACCCTACGATCCAGCAATTGCACTACTAGGTATTTATCCAAAGGACACAAAATGCTGATTGGATGGGGCACATGCACCCCTATGTTTATAACAGCACTATCAACAATAGCCAAATTATGGAAAGAGTCAAAATGTCCATCGACTGATGAATGGATAAAGAAGATGTCATATATATCATATCAAGTAATATCATATATATATGATATTACTTGGCAACCAACAAGAATGAAATCTTGCCATTTGCAACAAAATGGATGGAACTAGAATGTATTATGCTAAGAGAAATAAGTCAGTCAGAGAAATACAAATATTGTATTGTTTCATTCATATGTGGAATTTAAGAAACACAAGCGATGAACATAGGGGAAGGGAAAAAATAAGATAAAAACAGAGAGGGAGGGAAGCCATAAGAGACTCTTTAATACAAAGAACAAACTGAGGGTTGCTAGAGGGGAGGTGGGCGGGGATGGGCTAAATGGGTGATGGACATTAAGGAGGGCACTTGTTGGGATGAGCACTGCGTATTATATGTAAGTGATGAATCACTGGGTTCTGCTCCTGAAAACAATACTACACTGTATGTTAACTAACTTGAATTTAAACAAACAAACAAACAAACAAATAAATCTAAAGGAGCTGGAAAACAAAACAAAACCCAAAAACAGCAGAAGGAATGAAATAATAAAGATTAGAAAATATTTATTTATTTATTAATAATAAAGATATAGAAACTAAAAAAACAGTATAACAGATCAATAAAACCAGAGGCTGCTGCTTTGA
>NW_027528808.1:199202-218434 GCF_008692635.1 Crocuta crocuta
TCAACAAAATTGATAAACTTTTAATTATTCTCTTTGGCAAGAGAGAAAGAGAAAGAAGACTCAAATAAACAAGATCACAAATGAAAGTGGAGAAATATCAGCATCACAGAAATACAAACAAGTGTAAGAGAATATGAATAAGCATTTGATAATAAGTTAGACAACATAGAATAAATGGATAAATTTCTATAAATATATAACCTACCAAAACTGAAGCAAGAATTAATAGAAAATTTAAACAGACTGATTACCAGCAAGGAGATTGAATCAGTAATCAAAAAATCCCAATAAACAAAAGTCCAGGACCAAAATGCCTCTAAGATGAATTCTACTGAACACTTAAAGGAGAGTTAATCACTAATCTTCTCAAACTATTGCAAACAATAGAAGAATAAGGAAAACTTTCAAACTCTTTCTATGAGACCAGTACTAACCTGTTACCAAAACCAGATAAAGATACTACAGAAAAAAGAGAGCTACAGACCAGTATCTCTGATAAGCATAGATGCAAAAATCCTCAACCAAATACTAGCAAACTGAATCCAATACATTTAAGAAATCATTCATCACAATCAAGTAGGATTTATTCCCAATATGCAAGGGTGGTTGGTTCAGTATTCACAAATCAACCAACATGATATATCACATAGTAAGAGAAAGAGCAAAAACCATATGATCATTTCAATAAATGGAGAAAAAGCATTTGAAAAACTACAATATCCATTCATCAGAAAAACCCTCAACCAAATAAGTATAGAGGAAACATACCTCAACATAATAAAGACCATATCTGAAAAAAACACAGTGAATATTATACTCAATGGAGAAAAACTGAGAGCTTTCCCCCTAACATCAGAACAAGACAAGGATATCCACTCTCACTACTTTTATTCAACCTACTACTGGAAGTCCTAGCCACGGTAATCAGACAACAAAAAGGAATAAAAGACATCCACATTGATAAGAATGAAGTCAAACGTTCATAATTTGCACATGATATGATTCTATATACATAGAAAACCTGAAAGACTCTACCAAAAACTACTAGAACTGATAAATAAATTCAGTAAAATCACAGGATACAAAATCTATGTTTAGAAATCTGCTGCATTTCTATACACTAAAAACTAAACATCAGAAAAAGAAATTAAGAAAACAGTCCCATTTATAACTGCATCAAAAATAACAAGATACAGGGGCGNCAAGATACCTAGGAATAAACTTAACCAAATTGATGAATGATCTGTACTCTGAAAACTATAACACTGATGAAGGAAATTGAAGATGACACAAACAAATGCAAAGACATTCCATGCTCATGGATTAAAAGAACAAATATTGTTAAGATGTCTATACCATCCAAAGCAATCTACACATTCAGTGCAATTCCTGTCAAAATATCAAAAGCATTTTTTCACAGATACAAAGCAAACAATCCTCAAATTTGTAGGGAACCAGAAAAAAACCCTGAATAGCAAAAGCAATCTTGAAGAAGAAAACAAAGCTGGAGGCATCACAATTCCAGACTTCGTTGCATTACAAAGTTGTAGTAATCAAAAGAGTATGATACTGGCATAAAAATAGATCAATGGAACAGAGTGGAAAACCCAAAAATAAATTCACAATTATACGGTCAATTAATCTTTGACAAAGCAGGAAAGAATATCCAATGGTAAAAAGACAGTCTATTCAACAAATTGTGTTGCAAAAACTGGTCGGCTACATTGCAAACGAATGAAACTAGACCACTTCTTACACTATACACAAAAATAAAATAAAAATGGATTAAAGACCTAAATGTGAGATCTGAAACCATAAAAATCCTGGAAGAGGGCATAGGCAGTAAAGTCTCCTACATTAGCCATAGCATCGGTTTTCTAGATATGTCTCCTGAGACAAGGGAAATAAAAGCAAAAATAAGCTATTGAGACTACATCAAAATTAAAAAAAGCTTCTACACAGCAAAGGAAACAATCCAGAAAACTAAAAGGCAACCTATGGAATGGGAGAAAATATTTGTAAATGACATATCTAATAAAGCATTAGTATTCAAAATATATTTAAAAACTTATATAACTTAACACCCCCCCCCAAACAAATAATCCTGTTAAAAAATGGGCAGAAGGCTGGAACCCCAGACATCTTCCCAAAGACAACATCCAGATGGCCAGCAGACAGATGAAAAGATGCTCAATATCACTCACCACCAGGNAAAACTACAATGAGATACCAGTTTACACCTGTGAAAATGGTCCAAAAAAAAAAAAAGAAAAAAAAGAAACAAGGGTTTCAAGAATATGGAGAAAGAGAAACACTATGGGGTTCCTGGGTGGTTCAGTTGGTTGAGCATCTGGCTGTTGATTTTGGCTCAGGTCATGATCTCTTAGTTTGTGAGATTGAGCCCTGCTGTCAGCACAGAAACTGCTTGGGATTCTCTCTGTCCCTCTCTCTGTCCCTCCCCTGCTTGCTCTCTCAAAATAAATAAACATTAGAAAAGAAGAAATTCTTGTGCATTGTTGGTGGGAATGTAAACTTGTGCAACCAGTGTGGAAAATGGTATGGAGATTTCTCAAAACATTAAAAATAGAACTACCCTAAGATCCAGTAATGGCACTACTGAGTATTTACCCCCCAAATACAAAAACACTAATTCTAAGGGATATATGCACCTGGTTGTTTACAGCAGTATTATTTACAATAGCCAAATTATGGAAACAGCCCATGTATCCATTGAGAGATGAATGGATAAAGAATATATATATGTAGGAATATTTTTCATCCATAAAAAGAATGAAATCTAACCATTTGCAATGATGTAAATGGAGCTAAAGAGTATGGTACTAAGTGGAATAAGTCAGTCAGAGAACGACAAATACCAGATAATTTTGATTATATGTGGAACTAAAGACACAAAACAAACAAGCAAAGGGAAAAATAAGAGAGTGAAAAAGACAAACCAAGAAACAGAATTTTTTTTAAAAAAAATTAATGTTTTATTTATTTCTGAGAGAGAGACAGTGTGATCAGGGGAGGGTCAGAGAGAGAGGGAGACACAGAATCCAATACAGGCTCCATNGAAACAGACTCTTAACTATAGAGAACTGATAGTGCATGATAGAGAAGTAAGTGCCTGGAGGGATAGATTAAATAGGTAATGAAGATTAAAGAGTGCACTTGTCGTGATGAGCACTGGGTCATGTATAGAATTGTTGAATCATTGTACTGTATACCTGAAACTAATATAATATGGTATATTAACTATATTGACATTAAATTTTTTAAATAAGCATTTTTATTAAAGAATAGAATAAAAATTCCATTCTAGAATGTTTGGGTGAGGGCCTGAATATTTTTATGGACCTTGTATTCCAAAATTACTCAAAGGCACCATGGGACATTTAATTCATTATAAAATAAGAGTTGGAATTTATTAGGCACTAAACATGGTGAAAGAGGATTTTGCATACCTCATATGTTACAAAAACTGATCGGTCTGAATATTGGACACATACCTGCTGACTCCCACTTTAGCATTTAATCCAACAGACTTACTTCCCTGAGTATATTGTCTTGTCAGCCTGCAGCGATAACACAGATATAAAGTACACAGAAAGAAGGACATTGCAACTCTATAGCAAGTTTATATATTAATGGCTCTTAGGTTGTTGTTTTTTTCAAAGGGACCTATGGCCATTTCCTTAGCTAATTGTACACTGGAGGCATTTTTAGCTTTGGGACATAAGACTCTAGTTGACATTGATGTCTGGAGACCTGAAGCCTATTCATGGTCTTCTGTTGGTGAGAGAGCATATGAATTATCCCAGGNTAATGATTTCTATGATATAATCTGCTTGTCGTCTTCCTGATCCATAAATATATAATTAGAATGGATATAAATAACAGGTGACAGAATCTCCACATTGGTTCTTTAGCCTCTAAGGAAAAATTTATCATTCTGGGAAAATCCAAGTAGAAGCCTTTGAAGCTCTATATTTCAGTCAAGACACCAAATTAAAAAAACATACAAAATCCAGTGGGGAATGGCAAAAATTTGTTGCCACCTTAAAGACTTAAACAATGCTGGACTTAAATAATGTTTCCCAACATTTTTCTTTTTTTTTTTTAGGTTTTTTTTTTTTTTTTTTTGAGGGAGAGGCAGAGTGTAAGAGACAGAGTGTCAGCAGGGGAGGGGCAAAGAAAGACACACACACACACAGAATCCAAAGCAGGCTCTAGTCTCTGAGCTGTCAACAAAGAGCCCAATGCAGGGCTCGAATGCAGGGCTCCAATGCAGGGCTCGAATGCAGGGCTCGAATTTATGAACAGTGAGATCATGACCCGAGCTGAATTCAGACACTTAACCTACTGAGCCACATAAGCACCCCTCATTTTCCCATTTTATTCATCAGTCTGGACCAAAGGCGTTATGAAAGAAGAGAGTAAACTACCACAAAGTGAAATAAGTATTAGCTCCAATTGCAGCTGCTATGTTGAATGTCGTGTCTTTGCTAGAGCAGATTAACATGGCTTTAAGTACATACTGTGTCCACAGTTCTAACAAATGTATTTTTTCTCATCCTAACATGAAGAAGGTCCAGGTGCAGTTTACATTCACATGACTTAAACAACATATTAATTTGTGACTTTGTCCTAGGTATATGTTAATACTCAAAAATTGTGTTACAACATAGTCTGTAGAGATGTGGAACATGTGGACATTCTGCAGAACATCCTTTTGTTTTACTGTATTATGACATCATGTTAATTGGATCAGATGAGAAAAAACTAGCAGGTTTTTTCTGAGTCCTTAGTAAAACACATATGGTCCATAGAGTGGGATTTAAACCCATCACAAATTCATAGCAGTGAAGTGTTTAGGAGTCCAGTGGCTTACACATATTGAGACAACTCTATGAAAACAGAAGACACATTAAAGAATTTTCATCTATCCATCATTAGTTGAGACAGATGACCAATCTGACAGGCCACTTCAGATTGTGGAAGCAACATATTCTAACTTGGGAATACTGGGAATAATTGGGAGTTCAAAGAGTCAGCATTATTAAATAGGATACCAGTTCTGGATCCACCTTATTACAGTGGTATTAAATGAGGAGACACTATAAGATCCAAGATGACAATGCATGTGACTCTAATTATAATAAACAGGCACCCCTAGCACACCAGAGACTATATGACAAAGGCCTGAAAATGTGGAGGACTGTGGTTCTGCCTGTCCTCTATGTGCCTTACTCGGCTTGTGGCTTGGATCTGGAATTTTACCTTCAACTCAATGGGCTCCTTTTTATCCCACTTGTTTGAAACGTTCAAGTAGTTCACAGTTTCTCTATAAAAATTACACCATAACTACTGCGTGGGGAGCAAAAGGAAAATACTCAGCCACTTTTGTAATAATTTTTCAAATGTAGAACTTTCTCTCAAGGTCTTGAAGCTAGCTCAGGATTCATGTCAGGAGTTCCCAGCCCTTTCCATGTAGAGTCCTTACAGGCATCATCCACAAGCCAATAACAGACAATGACACAGACAACTACTGTCACCTCAGGAGTAATAGCCTTAGCCCAATAGCCCAACACTTCAAAGACTATGAACTCTACCAAATAGATAAATACTGATCTTATCATAATTCATCAGTTCAAGCCTTGACATTGGTTCCCTAAGATGTTCTGCCACAACAATCCCATGCCAAAACCCACCAAATGAAGATTCTAACCTCTTCTCTGCTCCTAAACTCAACCCTTGGCTCTTCTACCTCACTTGGATACCCACGTGGACACCCTATAATTTTCCCAACTGCCATCTTTTCTCTCTCCTTTCAATCTTTTTTCAATCTACAAAGCCTCTGTTCCCTACCTACAGGTGAATTCCACCATGGTTATTATTGACTGGTTAATTGAAGATCCCACTCATCTTGCTTATCTATGTCTCTGTGATTTCAGATCCTCTCTTACACAAGGTAAGGTCACCTTGTAAGGAACAAAAGGTTATTGACAGTCTCCATTATCTATCCCTGATGCATCAAGGAATTCCAGGTAGATCATTTAGATTTGTTCTTTACCCACTCTTTTCCATCTTCATGCATGCCCTCTTTGTGCAAACTGGCAGCCTATAAGTTAGTTGATTTACTCCACCTGGTGTCACACCATTTAATTTCACTTCTTGGTACGTGAGAGGAAATTATCCATTCACAAAAGCCTAAGACTCTACTATGCTTAACAATTGGGACCTAGGAATGAAACCATTCCTATAACTACACCCACATCACTTCCCATTGTGACCCCCCACAATTGCAGCAGCTATGATTTTCACTTGTCTAACAACCCACAGTTCACTGTCCACTATTTCCCAGTTATCATTCCCACTTTCTATGTTTTTAGATATGTTGGACAATATCTATGTAACAGCATGTCACCTAAGAACTAAACATCTAGCAATGCTGATCCTGCTACTTAGTGCTCCAGCCTGGATGACTACTTATGCAGTTAATTCCTGTCTTCTGGGAGATGTTCAATATCCATACTTACTACTCATCATTCTCTCCCCCTCTGGTCTCTGCATCTCTTCCCAGGATTCTCCTTACCTCATTAACACTCCTTTCATGGAATCACTCTTTCTGCCTCCCACTATCAATCAATATTATACATAGCCTTGTCCCTCCATTAAGATTACTTGGCCCTTACACATCTGCACTGATCTAAATCTTCCCACCAGAAACTCACCTTCCAAGCCCCCTTGGGCTACTTGCTCTCATGTGGTACCACTCGTGTTCATCAGGNGCAAATTGACCCTTTTGTGTACATATTTAGTACTCAGCTTTCCCTATATCCAACTAGAAAATCCACTTTTCTCATCTAGCCTTTCCATACAAAAAAGCAATAAACTATCTTTTTACCTATTATTTTGGGTCTCATCACCATCTTTGGTGTAACAGTCATATAGTTGGGTATTTATGTTTTGTTAGCACAAGCTCAATTCGTAGAGGCCACACATACAATGTCATGACTTCTAGAAGACCATATATATCACGCAGCTCAAGCCTTAGAAGCCCTTAATGTGGCATGAATATAATTAGCTGCTATGATATCTGATAAAAGATTAGCATTGGACTACCTATTGTCATCTCAAGGTAAACTTTGTGCCTTAAAGGGGACCTTTGCTGCAGGAGATACAGAACAGGTCTTCAGAACATTTCAAGAGATAGAACAAACCAAAATGATATATATTACAAGTGCTCTAAGAGATTCCTTGGACCTTGGTTGATTCCTTCTCCAATCTGTCTCCTTCTGCCTGCAGTGACCATCTCTGTATTATCTTTCAGGGAACTGTAAACATTACTGATCTAATTGTTTTGAGTTGGCTTTGCAAATTTGGTCTATTTACAGGAAATCTGGTAGGTTACTGTGCTAACTCAGATACTAGGGATAAATTGTGAAGACTACAGGAAAAAACTTGTATACCCATTGATGTTTGATTTAGTGCCAGCAAGCAACCTCTAAGCCACATTTCCTACTTGTGCCTATTGCATACTTCAGCATCCTGATAATACTCAACCTGTCTACACACACTCCACCAGTTCATGCACTTTCTTGATGCCTCTTTTAAACTTTATGCTGGCTGCTGCCTTTTTAAAATCTCATGCTAGTGGGCATTCCTTTTTATAAAATTCTTGTGCCCTCACTTTCTCTCTCTCTCTCTCTCTCTCTCTCTCTCTCTCTCTCTCTGTGTTTATCTTTGTCCCAGACCTTTTCCCAGAGATTCATCCTCCCAGCTCCTTGCATTGAGATCTTTCTTTCATTGTACCAAAGGGTAACTATTATGATTTTCAATATATGAACCTGATATTTGCAGATAGGGAATTTTTCAATGTCACAGAGGAGTTGCTATAACAAGAGAGTTATTTACCACCCATAACAGCCAAAACAATTGGGATAGGCTGTTTGTCCTGCAACTGACTTGGGTCTGCCTTGGCAAGCAGATGCACATGCCCAGCTAAATCCTACCAGAGGATTCTGCTCCCACCCAAAGTCCCCAGCATCCCTTCTATATCATTTAATGTGGCAAATTCGAAAAAGGAGAGCACCACCATTCCACACACATAGCCATTTTAAAATATTGGTACAGGATGAGAAGAAAAGGAAGATGGGGACTCTGAAAAAATAATGAATATGTTATAATATGAAAAATCTGTCTTTTTGGGAGAGGAAAATCAAATAAAATACTGTTTGTTTTTTGAGAATAAAGTCAAAACCAAGGGAAAGGCTTTTGCTGTGATAAGTAAATTCATCTATTAATCCAATGTACACTTACTAAATACCCACTGTATTTCAGGAGTTGTACTAGATGTTGGAGATAGGAAAATGAATAAGAGGGCATAGTTCCTCTCCTCAGGGAAGTTATAGATGGATGGAGTAAGTGGAGGAGTAATCAATCTTATAATGCAGGTAAAAAGTGTTACGATGATATTCCAGGGTGAAAGGAGAGATCCCAAATGGATAATTAACTAAATACAGACGATTCAGTGAGACTTCACATGGAAGTGACTTAAACTGGGCATTACGGAAGAGTAGGCCAATTTCAGGGTATTCTAGATCTGATATTTCAAAATTCAAAAGATAGGAACACATAATGAGCATTAGGTGATGTATGGAATTGTTGAATCACTTTATTGTACATCTGAAACTAACATAACACTGTATGGTAACCATACTGGAACTAAACTAAACTAAAATAAAATAAAATAAAATAAAATAAAATAAAATAATACAAAAGAAACAAGCATGTTTGATGTTAGGAAGATATGAGAAAATATGATCCATTCAAAGGTCATTAAGTAACTGGATTTAATGTAGTGTATGGTCTCCATAGAGAAGAAGCTAAAGAAGGGTCTGTCAAGAGTCAAATTATGAAGGGACTTTGGGTGGTATGTTAATAGGTCTGGATTTTATTCTTTGGTGAATTGCAACTGCTTTAAGAGTTTAAAGCAGGAGAGTGATAGCATCAGGCTTGTATTTGAGATATATCACTTTGGCAGAACTNAAAGAAAAAAGAGAAACAGATTTGGAGGAAGGAGAAGAAAATAAAAAGGGAAGATTTTATTTTGCATGCACAGTTTGTTGTGCCTAAAGAGTGTCTTAGAGCAACTGAATGTGTAGGTCTACAGCTTAGGAGCAAGATCAGATTTGGATTTGCAAATCATCAGCCTATAGGTGTCTATTAAAGCTAAAGTCCTGGCTGACCTCAGGTAACAAGTGTGTATAAAGTGAAATTAGAATGAGCTAAAAATAAAGCCCACCACAGGAAAGGCTAATATATCAGGGGAAATTAGAGAACAAAAAGCCAGCAGAAGAGATTGCGAACTACTAGCCACATTGTATGACAACCACAAGAAATTGGTGTCACAGAATCAAGGATAGAAAGTATCAATTGATGAAGAATTTATATAATATAAAAACTGAAAATATCTGCTGGAGTTAGCCTTGGCCAGAGCCATTTTACTATAGGGATGGGAACGCTGTAGTCTACAAAAGGTTGAAGATGGAATGGAAAAATGAAAAAGTGCATATAACTGAGACAATTGTTTTAAAAACTCGATGTGGAAATAATGATCAAATAATCTCCATCTTGTTTATTGACTATAATGAAAAAACCGGTGGATAGTGAAATGTCAAAGATCCAGGGAGGAAAGAGGACAATTTAAGGAGCAAGTTCTTGAAATAATAGAAGGGGAGAGAGGTTTCAGAACATGTGTGAAAGATTTAGATTTTTTAAAAATAGTTTATTGTCAAGTTGGTTTCCATATAACACCCAGTGCTCATCCCCACAAGTGCCCTCCTTCATGCCCATCATCCCCCTTCTCCTCCCCCCATACCCATCAGTCCTCAGTTTGTTCTTAGCATTCAAGAGTCTCTCATGGTTTAGCCTCCCTCCCTTTCCCCCCTTATTTCCCCAAGAAAGATTTAGATTTTAAAGGGGAAGTCTCCCATTCCACTGAACTTCTAGGGATGATTGTAATGATGAGTGCATATACAGATGGTGTTGTAAGGTAGGAAATTTAGGGAATCTCATGTTCTGGTCTCTGTTTTCTCTGACAAGCAGGAAATGAAGTCATTTTATGAAGGCAGAGCACTTAAGGACAATAGTGCATGTCTGAAATAACTGGGTTAAAGGGTTAGAGAGAATCAATGAGGGACATGTGGAAACACTTCTGGATAGCACTGAAGTCCAAGTTGAGGCTGTAGGACTGGAATTTGTAGAGACACATATACTTAGAGATATGCTATTTTTCTTAGCTGTGATTGGCATACCAAAGTGAAGTGGGAAAAAATTAAAATTAAAGAAAATCTAGTTTGGGGGCGTCTGGGTGGCTCAGTCAGTTAAGCATCCTACGTCAGCTCAGGTCATGTTCTCAAGGTCTGTGGGTTCAAGCCCCGCATCGACCTTTGTGCTGACAGCTCAGAGCCTGGAGCCTGCTTCAGATCCTGTGTCTCCTTCTCTCTCTGCCCCTTCCCTGCTCATGCTCTGTCTCTCTATGTCTCTCAAAAATAAATAAACGTTAAAATTTTTTTAAAAAGAAAATCTAGCTTGAATGGGGCCAAGCAAGAGGGTATAATGGTCAAGAAGGATAGAGGTTTGAGTGTATTGACAAACAGTGGTTAGTTATGAACTGGCAAGATAAGAAAGGAAATGAGGACAGGATATCATTGATAGAGAAAGTAGAGAGTCAAATACTTGAGGTCTCTATGAGATCATATAATAATTTTAATGGAGAGAAAGTAAAGAAAGAGATGAAAAGGTAGGATATAGTCATTAGTAAGTAGCACTAGAGCTTAAGGTGTCAGAAGTATAGAAATTATGAATGATGACTATGTCCAGGATGTGGACATGAGAGGGTATTACTGGTATAGAGGAAAGATAAAGACAACTGGAAGTGAGTAAACCAAGAATCTGTGAAGTTAGTAAATTAGTTGATTTGTGTAAATGGATATTGAAGGCAGTGAAGATAAGAAATACAGGATATATAGTAAGGACATGAATATAGGGTAAATGACAGAGACAATAATGATCATCAAAGGTAGCTGATTATATAATAAGATGGCATGGGAGGAAATTTTTATATGTTGTAAGAATAATGATATGGCAGTACAACTGGGTCTCAGAGTCATTTCTAAAACTGTGGTATGGGGGTTGAAAGAACTATCAATTTTCTGATAAAAGCTCCAAGAAAAGGAATATCCTCAAATGAGAGCTGAGTGTCAGTTGCAAGTGTTCTGCAGAGATGGAGATCACAATGACATTTTCAACCAATGTACAGGGTTCAGAGGAAGGGGAGTATTCTGGCTACAAAAGCACGAGAGTCTGGAAGACTTAACATTAAGGGCAGAGGTAACAGATATGGGGTATGTGATCACCCGTTTTCAAAATTTTAGGTGAAGCTTAGGAACAAAAATGGTCTCATGGTTTAGAATGGACAAGCAAATAGAGGAGAGCTTTGTTCCAAGATCCATGTGGTGAAATATTTGGAGGTCTCAGAAGAATTCCTAGTTTAGAAAAGCAGACTAACTAAATCAGTTGATTCTGAGACCTTCACTTCTAGGGGAGAAATAAAAGCAACTTGCTAAGAAACAGGGAGAGATTGGCCACAACCCTGAAAAGATCCTTGTTCAGTTATACAGGAGACCTGAGTAGATGATTTCTTCTGGCAAAGAGCAGCAGCATCTTAGGGGGAGGACAGAACTGGGGAGGGATGTACTGGAAGAAATTATGTAGAAGTAATATTTGGTCAATGTAAACATTGAACTTTACTGGGGACCTATGATAAGGGCTAAAATGATAAAGCCATGCTGGCATATATAATCATATAAAACCCCAGAAATCAACTGCTGCCTCAACTGGCACTCTTTTTTAAAAAAAATTTTTTTTTGATGTTTATTTCTGAGAAAGAGACAGATGGACAGAGCATATGTGGGGGAGGGGCAGAGAGAGAGAAAGAGAGACAGACAGACAGACAGAGTCTGAAGCAGGCTTCAGGCTCTGAGCTGTCAGCACAGATCCCCCACACAGGGCTTGAACTCATGAACCATGGGATCATGACCTGAGCTGAAGTTGGACACTTAACCAACTGAGCCACCTAGGCGCCCTACATTTTCTTTATCCATTCATCAGTCAATGAACATTTGGGTTCTTTCCATACTTTAGCTATTGTAACATTGGGATGCATGTGCCCTTTGAATCAGCATTTTTGCATCCTTTGGATAAATACCTAGTAATACAATTGCTGGGTTGCAGGGTAGATCTATTTTTAATTTTTTGAGGAACCTCCATGCCGTTTCCCAGAATGGCTTCACCAGTTTGCATTCTCACTAACAGTGTAAAAGGGTTCCCCTTTCTCCATATCCTTACAAACACATGTTGTTTTCTGAGTTGTTAATTTTAGCCATTCTGACAGGTGTGAGGTAGTATTTCATTGTACTTTTGATTTGTATTTTCCTCTTGGTGAGTCATGTTGAGTATCTTCTCATCTGTCAGGCATCTGGATGTCTTCTTTGGAAAAGTGTCTATTCATGTCTTCTGCCCACTTATTCACTAGATTATTATTATTTGGGGATATTGAGTTTGATTAGTTTTTTTATAGATTTTTGGATACTGACCTTTTTTTCCCTTTTATTATTATTTTTTTTTACAGATAGTTTATTGTCAAGTTGGTTNGATACTGACCTTTTATCTGGTATGTCATTTGCAAATATCTTTTCCCATTCCATAGTCTGCCTTTTAGTTTTCTTGATTGTTTCCTTCACTGTGCAGAAGTTTGTTTTGTTTTGTTTTGTTTTTATCTTGATGAGGACCTATTCATTTTTGCTATGCTTCCCTTGCCTCCAGAGGCATGTCTATAAGAAGTTGCTGTGGCTGAGGTGAGGTTGCTGCCTGAGTTGTCCTCTAGGAGTTTGATGGTTATCTGTCTCACACTTAGGGATTTCATCCATTTGAAATTTATCTTTGTTTATAGTGTAAGAAAGTGGTCCAGTTTCATTCTTCTCAATGTCACTGTCCAGTTTTCCCAACACCATTTGCTGAAGATATTGTCTTTTTTTTTTTCATTGGATAGTCTTCCCTGATTTGTCCAATATTATTTGACCATACATTTGTGGAACTACTTCTGAGTTCTCTATTCTGTTCCATTGATCTATATGTCTGTTTTTGTGCCAGTACCATACTGCCTTGATGATTACACCTTTGTAATACAGCTTGAAGTCTGGAATTCTGATGCCTCCAGCTTTGGTTTTCTTTTTCAACATTACTTTGGCTACGTAGTCTTTTCTGCTTCCATACAAATTTTAGAATTATTTATTCTAGCTCTGTGAAAAATGCTGGTGTTATTTTGATAGGGATTGCATTTAATGCATATATTACATTAGGTAGTATTGACATTTTAATAACATTTGTTCTTCCAACCCATGAGCATGGAATGTTTCCCCATTTCTTTGTGTCGTCTTCAATTTCCTTCATAAGCATTTTATAGTTTTCAGTGTATAGATATTTTATCTCTTTGGTTAGGTTCATTTCTAGGTATTTTATGGTTGTTACAATTTTAAATGGGATGGACTCTTTGATTTCTCTTTTGCTTCATTATTGATGTATAGAAATGCAAAAGATTTCTTTACATTGATTTTATGTCCTGCAACTTTGCTGAATTTGTGTATCAGTTCTAGCAATTTTTTTGGTGGAGTCTTTCAGGTTTTCCATGGGGTATCAGGTCATCTGTGAAGAGTGAATGTTTGACTTCTTCCTTGCCAATTCAGATGCCTTTTATTTCTTTTTGTTGCCTTATAGCTGAGGCTAGGTCTTCTAGTACTATGTTGAACAACAGTGGTGAGAGTAGATATCCCTGTCATTGCTTCTGAACTCAGGGGAAAAGCTTTTAGTTTTTCCCCATTGATGATGACATTAGCTGTGGGTTTTTCATATACGTCCTATATGATGTTGAGGTATGTTCCTACTATCCCTACTCTGTTGAGCGTCTTTATCAATAAAAGATGCTATATTTTCTCAAATGCTTTTTTCTGCATCTATTAAGAGGATCATATGGTTCTTAACCTTTATTTTATTAATGTGGTGTATCACAATGATTGATTTGTGAATATTTAACCACACCTGCAGCCCAGGAATAAATCCCACTTGCTCATGATGAATAATTCTTTTAATGTGTTGTTAGATTCTATTTACTAGTATCTTGCTGAGAATTTTTGCATCCATGTTCATTAGAGAAATTGGTCTGTAATTCTTGTTTTCAGCAGGAACTTTGTCTGGTTTTGGAATCCAGGTAATGCTGGACTCATAGGATAAGTTTGGAAATTTTCTTTCCATTTCTATTCTTTGGAACACTTTCAAAACAATAGGTATTAATTCTTCTTTGTTTGGTATAATTCCCCAGGAAGCCATCGACCCTGGACTCTTGTTGGATAGAAGATTTTTGATTACTGATTTGATTTGTTTACTAGTTATGGGTCTGCTCAAATTTTCTATTTCTTCCTGTTTCAGTTTTGGTAGTTTATGTGTTTCTAGGAATTAATCCATTTCTTCCAGATTACCCAATTTGTTGTCATACAGTTGCTCATAATATTCTCTTATAATTATTTGTATTTTGCAGTGTTGGTAGTGATCTCTTTCATTTGTGATTTTATTCATTTGGTTCCTTTATTTTTTTTGAAAGTCTGGATAGGGGTTTATCATTTTTGTTGTTCTTTCCAACTTTGCCAAAGATTATTCGACCATATAATCGTGGGTATATTCCTGGGTTTTCTATTCTGTTCCATTGATCTATGTGTCTATTTTTGTGCCAGCACCATACTGTTTTGATTACTATAGTTTATAATATATCTTGAAGTCTAAACTTATGATGCCTCCAGCTTTGTCTTTGTTTTTCAGGATTGTTTTGGCTATATGGAGACTTTTGTGGTTCCATACAAATTTGAAGACTGTTTGCTTTATATCTGTGAAAAATGCTATTGGTATTTTGCTAGGGATTGCATTGAATGTGTAGATTAATTTGGGTGGTATAGACATTTAACAATATTTGTTATTCAAATCCATGAGCATGGAGCATCTTTCCATTTGTTTGTGTCATCTTTAAATTCTTTCATCACTGTTTTATAGTTTTCAGAGAACAGGTCTTTCATCACTTTGGTTAGGTTTATTCCTAGGTATCTTACGGCTTTTGGTGCAATTGTAAATGGAGTTATTACCTTAATTTCTCTTTCTGCTGCTTCATTTTTAGTGTACAGAAATGCAACAGGTTTGGGGTACCTTGGTAGCTCAGTCAATTAAGCATCCAACTTTGGCTCAGGTCAGTATCTCACTGTTTGTGGGTTCAAGCCCCGCACTGGACCCTGTGCTGACAGCTCAGATCCTGGAGCCTCCTTTAGATTTTGTGTGTGTCTGTCTCTCTCTGACCCTCCCCCACTCACATTCTGTCTCTCTCTCAAAAATAAATAAAACATTATAAAAAATTTTTAAAAAAGAAATGCAATGGATTTCTGTACATTGATTTTATATCCTGCAACTTTACTGAATCTGTGCATCAATTGTAGTCATTTTGGGGTGGTCTTTCAGGTTTTCTATTTTATAGTATCATGTCATCTGCAAACAGTGAAAATTCGACTTCTTCCTTTCCAATTTGGATGCTTTTTATTTCTTTTTGTTGTCTGAATACTGTGACTAGAACTTCCATCATGTACTTTGTTGAATAAAAGTGGTGAGAGTGGACATCCTTGTTTTGTTCCTGACCTTAGGGGAAAAGCTTTCAGTTTTTCTTCATAAAGAATGATGTTAGCTGTAAGGTTTTTATATATGGCCTTTATTATAATGAATTATGTTCCTTCTAAGCCTCATTTGTTGAGGGTTTTTATCATGAATAGATGTACTTTTTCAAATGCTTTTTTCTGCATATATTGAAATGATCTTATGGTTCTTATTCTTTATCTTATTGACATAATGTGGATTAAACCACTCTTGCAACCCAGTAATAAACATTGTAATCATTGCTTTAAATTCTTTATCAGGCATATTATTTATATCATTTTCACTTAGATCTTTGCCCGTGGCTTTGTCCTGTTCTTTCATTTAGGATGAATTTCTCTATGTCTTCATTTTTGCCTACTTTCTGTGTCTATTTCTCTGTGTTAAGAAAATTACCTATGTCTTCTGCTCTTGAAAGTAGAGACATTATTAAGAAGAGGTCCCGGAATGTCCTGTAGTGCAATTTCCCCTGTTCACTAGAATCTGGCACTTCAGGAAAGTAATCTATATTATCTATATTTGTTGCTTCTTTCTTGATGTTTCTGATTCACTTTCTTTCAATACAATCATCTTCACTGTCTCTGCCTGTAGTGGGTTGTGCTTGGTCTCTGTGGTGTTAGTGAGACCCAGGCAGGACAGGTCTGAGGGCTTGTACCTGCTGGGAAACTTGGAAGTGGGGCAGGGTTGTTAGAAAAATTTTCACTGGGCTTCTAGTCTTATGCTGGGTCTTTGAAAGCACTGCAGTGGCTTGAGGCTATGGACTGTGGCAGCTGAGGGTGTGAGGCTTGGTGAAGCAGATTACAATGGCTGAGTGCAGCATGAAGTGGCAGTTGTGCACCCAGTAGCTGACTGGGGTGTACTCAGCTTTAACAAAATGGTGCCCTGGAACCAGGGCTGTGGCTAGCAGGCTTGGAGAGAGTGAGTCTTCAGGAGAACTCTTGCATCTGTTGCACTGCTAGCAAGTTAGGTAGCAAGTGTCTGTGCAGCCCCATCTCCCACAGGTGGCTCCTTTTCTATGTTGGGGGCATATTTGACAACTTCTAGCTCCCTCGTTTTTGGAGAGGTCCCCTAAAATTCCCTGAAATCAGTATGAGCAGTTTATCTCCCATTTGCCCCCTGGTGTACAAACTGCTGGGTTTTTGTTTGTTTGTTTGTTTTTGTCTTTTTTTTTTTTAAATGTAGCCTCTCCATGTAAGCTGCTGTCTCTTTAAGAGCAAAGACCCAGCTATCACTTGCCCTCTCAGCTCAACCAGTGCTGAGCCAGCTTGCTTTTTTAAGGTCCAGGCCCCAAGTCCCACCGGTTTTACAAACTTATGGAATTCAGCCCATCAGGTTTTTAAAGCTAAATGTTAAGGGGATTAGTCTTCCCTGTGAGCTCCTTGGTGAAAGGGCCCATTTCTCTGCCCTTTCTGTGCACACAACCCTCTCCCTCTTGTGGGCAGCTGCTCTCTGCATTTCTAACCTTCCTAAACTTCCAGATGCAGCTTTTTCTCTGTATTTCTTTGTGTAGTTTGTTCTGCCAGTCTTTGTCTACCTTATTGACTTGGATGTAGATGATATCTAGTTGTAAATATGGAACGGAGAGAAAGCTCAGGGTCCTCCTACTCTGCCATCTTTCTTTGGTTTTGTTTTCATATCAACATTTAAATATTTTTGATTTGTAAGTATGTCTGTGTTTAGATTCTCCTTTGAACAAGTTATGACCTCTCTCCAATTTCTTCACTGTGAGTAAAATAAAATCTTTAAGATACGTTAATTTTATAAGCGTATGAGAAAACATGATTTTAGTTTTTTTGAAAATTATCCTTTAATTAATACCAGGGATGATTTCAATAAAGTTGGGTATGAAATATAATGAAGAGAAATATAAATTTGTATGGATTATGGTAAATCCATCCATAAATGAAACTTATAGAAGCAAAATGCTGTATGTACATCCCAGATTACCACAAAAATATTACCGGATTTCTAATTGGCATGGAAACTCGGTGCTTTAAACAATCCCTCTCTTTCCTTTAATGATTAGTTAAATTGTACTAGATGATTTTTGTCAACTACCGAAGGGCTTTTATTCAGGCTTCTTTTTCTTGTTATTCTAATTATTTGTTGCAGTTTTTTCCCAAGTTGCTCCACCTGGTGGCAAGACTCCATCACAATAACTTTAAGCCAGCAGATGATCCTTTCTAATCAAAGAGATTCATGTGTGTTGTCCACATTGGATTCAGCTGCCTCTACCTTTCATAACTCCCTTATATGTTCCCCAACTGATTAATGTTGACCCATAGGTAGGGACATCTCTACACTTCTCCTCAGCAAGAAGAAGTTACAGAAAAGAAGATCTTCCACCCTCAACAACTTTAAAGATTTAAGGGTCAAACTTTTTCAAAACAGAATCAATATCAGATAATATTTAGGCAAAAATTACAAATTTTAGAGAATGTGTGTAACGTAAAATGGGAAAAAAAGAGAAAGGATAATTTTATGGGCTCACTCTAATATTACAACCATAGACTGCTAATAAAAAGAGGCACTTAAGTTTATCAGAATCCTTATTTCATCAACTAAAAAAATCTTTGGATCTATTGACTGACTTTTCCCTAATGTTGGAGAATGTCACTGACAGTAAGACAAATGATGGGCATAGCATCAGAGAAGAATTGGACTGATTCTTCTTAGCAACATTTCAACAAAAAAATACAAGATACAAATAAGAGCCACTTGGTAATTTTAGAACTGATAACAATAACAAAAATCTCAATGAACATGGTCAACAGCAGATTGGAGAGGATAGAAAATCCTTTCACAGATAGGTAGAATAGCTGTCACAGCAGGCTCCAAGCAGCACACTGCCATTCTCTTTCTTGTTCAGACATTTTGAGCCTTTTTTGGGGGAGAATCAAAATAATTTCTCAAAGCATTATAACAACCTTGTTTTGAGAAAAAAGTATGACTTGGAGAATGAATTAGGGTGATTACCTAGGGATTTTATTTAAATGAGGTTCAGAAAAAAGATGTAAATACTGATTGAATCAGGAGCAATGGTAGATCTCTTACAAACTTGCAACCTCCAGGTCACATCTGATTGTATGGCAGATTTAGAATAACATCAGCCAATTAAATCACATCAGCCAAGCAAATCACAATATACCTTCCGTTCTTCAAAGTGTCTCCTAGTAAGGAATTTCCTTCCAAGAATGTTAGGATGATTTAATATTGGGAAATCTATAAATATGATTTATATGAATAACTAAAAGATCAAACCATTTTATTTTCAAAAGTTGTTAATATTTGATACTTCTTATATTACTTAAAGCACTTACAAAAGCAAAACTGTAATTTTGAACAGATAAACCTCCAAAAGTCCAAAATCATTTTTGCTAAAAAAACACTAATGTCATCATTCTTAAAGTTAATGTGAAAAT
>NW_027528808.1:218487-222658 GCF_008692635.1 Crocuta crocuta
AGTTAATGTGACAAGGAAGTTTATATGAGCATTATTATTTGAAAGTATACAAAATATTAGGCAACTGATGTTTAAAGATTTGACCACCAAAAAAGACAAAAAAACAAAAAACAAAAAACACTGATCTCAATATTTATTTACTTGCAATGCAACTGGATCAACTAAAAATGTTTAGCTTCTTTTTCAGTATAAGTATGTCCTAAAAGTTTCATGGAAAATACTAATAACTAAAAAAAAATTCATTATCTAAAGTTCAAATTTCACTGGGTATTCTGCATTTTTATTTGCTAAATCTGGCAAACTTAATTACATGATAACATAAAATGCAAGTTCATATGAAACACATATTTTCTTAAAATAAAAAAGTATGCAGATGTTTTAATGTTTATTTATTTTTGAGAGAGAGAGAGGGGGGTGCCTGGGTGGCTCAGTCAGTTAAGGGTCCGACTTCGGCTCAGGTCATGATCTCACAGTCCGTGGTTTCGAGCTCCGCGTCAGGCTCTGTGCTGACAGCCCAAAGCCTGGAGCTTGTTTCAGATTCTGTGTCTCCCTATCTCTCTGCCCCTTCCCCACTTGCTCTCTGTCTGTCTCTCAAAATANTCCAGGCTCTGAGCTGTCAGCACAGATCCAAACTTGGGGATCGAACCCACAGACTACGAGATCATGACCTGAGCTGAAGTCAGATGCCTAATTAACTGAGCCACCCAGGCACCCCAAGTGTATGCAGATTCACATTGAAAATATCATTACTACATGGCTAAGTAGGAGTCCATTAAAATTTTGTTTGCTTTTGACTTAATCTATTGGCATCTTACACATAATGTACTTCTGGAAGTTCCACTCTACTCTCATGGAAGGATTAGAATGAAAAAACAATTAACAAGGACTTGTTTTCCAGAAGCATATTTCCCCGGGGATAAATGTTGCTTTGACCTTGTGGGACTTCCAACTCAAAGAATGTTTGCTTGTACAATCCCAGTAGCCAGTGAAGATAAGGTTCTAGGTCTATAGGTTCACATAAAACTTGTGTCCTAAATTCATCTCTTAAAAATTAAAACAGCTTCCTTTCTTGTATATTTTCTTCTTTCTGTCTATCCTCTTGAAAAATTTAGTACAAAAGAAATTTGGGTGGAGTGGGTGAGAGTCATCACCAAAAATGGTAGAACAGAGAAATCCAGGGCCACCTCTCTCCCCAAAAGCAAATAATTATTTGGCAACAACCGTCAAAATCAAGTTTTGTAAAGCTATAGAATATAGTAAAAAATAAAGCAACTTAGTACAACAAGAAGATATGGTGAAGAAAGAAACTGTTGCTTGTTGTTAACATAATACTATGGCATTTTAAGTTGCATATGTACCACTGCCCATACCTCATATCAGCGATAACCATGAGGATAATAGTCCACATTCCTGCTGCAAGATGCTGGTGACAGAGAGAGTAATATTGTCCTTATTCCCAAAGAACTATGGCTGTGAATCTCAACCTGTCTGGTGGAAACCTTAAGGACTGGCACAAAGGATTCCCTTAGTTTTCCCCAATTCAGAATATTCCCAGGGTTGAGGAAGCATCTAGGCAAACTTCTGCCAAAACCGTTTAAAGCAAATGTATTGACTGTAGAAACTTGGGGCAAGGGACAGGACTTATAACAAACAATACACATACCAAGAAGCCTGAGAAGGGAGATGCAAGGTGAGGAAGTAAATGGAGGAAGAACTTAAAAAGAACTTAAAAAGTTCCTCTTCATACTAGGGGAAGAAGAAAACCATGTGCATGAACAAGGAGAGACCAAAGCTCAGTAAAGGCCTGAGAAGACTCTAGGATTTCACTTCTGGTTCACCTTTAGTTTCCTTGCAAGCAGAAAGTGAAGGCTAAAGAAGAACTGTGAATGGCCTGGCTAAGCATTGAAGAACTATCCCACCAAAGTCAATAAGCAAAGACTGGGAGACTCTGTTTCTTTTTCGTTTTTCTTTATTTTTTAATTGAAGCCAGCATTTAAGAAAATCTTTCTGAAAACACTAGCTGTCCGTTATGTTAAGGGAACAGCCTTTAGTGGCTTCACAGGACAAACAAACAGACTTTACAAAAATGATTTAGAAAAATCACTAAACAAAAAAACAACACATAATAATCATCAACAATAAAACCTCAGGAGAGAGGAGACAATGATTTACAGTTTTGGAATAATATAATATTGAAAATGTCCATTACTGANAAAATGTCCATGAGGAACCCAGGGCACTGGACTTACTAGTCAACTGTTTTAAATATGTTCAAAGAGTTAAGGAAACCATGAACAAAAAATGAAAGCAAACCAGGAAACAATGTCTCACCAAATAAGGAATATTAATAAAGAGACATAAATTTTAACAAGAAACCAAATACAAATTCTGGAGCTGAAATATACAACTGAAATGAAGAAATTGCTACATTGGCTCATTAGCTCCTCAGGCAGAAGAAAGATTCAGCAAACTTGCAGATATGATATTTGAAATTATCCAATATTAGGAAAGAAGAAGAAAGGAGTGAAGAAAAATGAATAGAGCCTAAGAGGCTTCTGGGACACTATCAAGCATACTAACATATATATGACAATCTGGGGGAGAGAAGAGATGGGGGATGAGAGGATCATTGAATAAATAATGGCTGAAACCTTTCCAAACTTAATGAAAAATATGAATTTACACTTCCAAGAAGCTCAATAGCCCCTAAACAGAATAAAATAAAAGAGATTCACACTGGGAGATAATATAATCAAATAGTCAAAAGAAAAAGAGAAAGAATCTTGAAAGCAATAAAATGGAAGTGACTTCTCATACATATAGGATACTCAATAAGATTAACAGCCAATTTCATATCAGAAATCGTGTTGCCAGAAGTCAGTGGAGTGACATTTGTAAGTGCTGAAAATAAAGAAAAACCTATAAACCAAGAATTCTATGCCCAGCAAAGTTGCCCTTAAAAAATGAAAGACATAGTAAGACACTATCGGATAATCANATAAGATTAACAGCCAATTTCATATCAGAAATCGTGTTGCCAGAAGTCAGTGGAGTGACATTTGTAAGTGCTGAAAATAAAGAAAAACCTATAAACCAAGAATTCTATGCCCAGCAAAGTTGCCCTTAAAAAATGAAAGACATAGTAAGACACTATCGGATAATCANGAAAGGGAAAAATCCAACAGGAAGATATAACAGTTGTAAATATTTCTGTACCTGACAAGGCAGCACCCAAATAAAAAAAGCAGCTAATAACAAACATAAAGGGTGTAATTGATAATAATACAATAATAGTAAGGGGACTTTACCACCCCACTTACATCAATGGACAGATCACCTAAACAGAAATAAAGGACAGTGACTTTGAATGACTCACTGGACTAGATGGACTTAACGGACATATTCAGACAATTCCGTTCTAAAACAGAAGAATGCACATTCTTTTCAAGTGCACACAGAACATTCTCCAGAATATATCACATATTAGCCCACAAAACAATTCTCAACAAATTCAAAAAGATTAAAGTCATATCATGAATCTTTTTGGACAATAACACTATGAAACTGAAAATCTCCCACAGTAGAAAAATCTGGAAAGACAACAAATATAGGGAGGTTAAATAACACGCAACTAAACAATGAATGGATCAACCAAGAAATCAAAGAAGATATAGAAAATTACATAGAAACAAAAGAAAATGAAAATTCAAAACCTTTGGGATACAACAAAAGTGGTTCTAAGAAGGAAGTATACAGCAATACAAGTCTACATCAAGAATCAAGAAAAATCTCAAATAAACTACCTAACCTTACACCTAAAGGAGCTTGAAAAGGAAAAACAAACAAAACCCAAACCCAGCAGAAGGAAGGAAATAATAAAGATTAGAGCAGAAATGAATGATACAGAAACAAACAAACAAAAAGAACAGATCAATGAACCAGGAGTTGGTTCTTTGAGATCAACAAAATTGATAAACCTCTAGCAAAACTCATCGAGAGAGAGAGAGAGAGAGAATCCAAATAAACAAAATCACTAATGAAAGAGGAGAAATAACAACCAACACCACAGAAATAAAAACAATTGCAACTGAATTTTATGAAAAACTATGCCAGCAAATTGAACAACTTAGAAGAAATGGATAAATTCGTAGAAAAATATAACCTATCAAAA
>NW_027528808.1:225061-226156 GCF_008692635.1 Crocuta crocuta
AGAATTGATTAAAAAAAAAAAGAAAATTATTGATAGTAATACAATAACAGTAGAGGACTATAACAAGAAAGAAGGGCACTATAAAATCGGAAAGGGAAAAATCCAACAGGAAGATATAACAGTTGTAAATATTTCTGTACCTGACAAGGCAGCACCCAAATAAAAAAAGCAGCTAATAACAAACATAAAGGGTGTAATTGATAATAATACAATAATAGTAAGGGGACTTTACCACCCCACTTACATCAATGGACAGATCACCTAAACAGAAATAAAGGACAGTGACTTTGAATGACTCACTGGACTAGATGGACTTAACGGACATATTCAGACAATTCCGTTCTAAAACAGAAGAATGCACATTCTTTTCAAGTGCACACAGAACATTCTCCAGAATATATCACATATTAGCCCACAAAACAATTCTCAACAAATTCAAAAAGATTAAAGTCATATCATGAATCTTTTTGGACAATAACACTATGAAACTGAAAATCTCCCACAGTAGAAAAATCTGGAAAGACAACAAATATAGGGAGGTTAAATAACACGCAACTAAACAATGAATGGATCAACCAAGAAATCAAAGAAGATATAGAAAATTACATAGAAACAAAAGAAAATGAAAATTCAAAACCTTTGGGATACAACAAAAGTGGTTCTAAGAAGGAAGTATACAGCAATACAAGTCTACATCAAGAATCAAGAAAAATCTCAAATAAACTACCTAACCTTACACCTAAAGGAGCTTGAAAAGGAAAAACAAACAAAACCCAAACCCAGCAGAAGGAAGGAAATAATAAAGATTAGAGCAGAAATGAATGATACAGAAACAAACAAACAAAAAGAACAGATCAATGAACCAGGAGTTGGTTCTTTGAGATCAACAAAATTGATAAACCTCTAGCAAAACTCATCGAGAGAGAGAGAGAGAGAGAATCCAAATAAACAAAATCACTAATGAAAGAGGAGAAATAACAACCAACACCACAGAAATAAAAACAATTGCAACTGAATTTTATGAAAAACTATGCCAGCAAATTGAACAACTTAGAAGAAATGGATAAATTCGTAGAAAAATATAACCTATCAAAA
>NW_027528808.1:226225-228253 GCF_008692635.1 Crocuta crocuta
GAAAAAAAAAAAAAAAAAAAAAAAAAAAAAAAACTCCCAACAAACAAAAGCGCAGGACCAGATGGCTACATGGGTGAACTGTACTAAATATTTAAAGAAAAGTTAATATCTATTCTTCTCAAAATTTTCCAAAAAGTAGAAGAGGAAAAAAGATTCAATTCATTCTATGAGGCCAATATTATCCTGCTATCAAAACCAGATAGAGAAAACACACACGCAAACGAGAACTACAGGCCAATATCTGATAAGCAGATGCAAAAATCTTCAATTAAATACTAGCAAACAGAATCCAGCAATACATTTAAAAAAAATCATTTACCACAATCAAGTGTGATTTGTTCCCTGGATGCAAGTCTGTTTCAATATTTGCAAATCAATTAACATGATATATCACATCAACGAGAAAAAGGATAAAAATCATATGATCATATCAATATATGCAGAAAAAGCATTTGACAAAGTACAATATCCATTCATGATAAAAAAAAAAACTTCAACAAGTTAGGGTTAGAGGGAACATACCTCAATATAATAAAGGCCTTACATGAAAAAGCCACATCCAACAGCATAATCAAGGTAAAAAACTGAGAGCATTCCCTAAAGACAGGAACAAGACAAGGATATCCACTCTCACCACTTTTATTAAACATAGTATTGGAAGTCCTATCCACAACAATTAGACAACATAAAGAAATAAAAAGCATACAAATTGGCAAGGAAGAAGGGAAACTTTCATTATTTGCAGATGACATGATAATCTATATAGAAAACCCAAAGATTCCACCAAAAAATTGCTAGAACTGAGACATGAATCCAGTAAAGGTGCAATATACAAAATCAGCCTACATAAATCTGTTCCATTTCTATACACCAATAATGAAGCAGCAGAAGGAAACATTAAGAAAATAATTCCATTTACAATGCACCAAAAACAAAATTTCTAGCAAAAAACTTAACCAAATAGGTGAATGATCTGTACTCTGAAAACTATAAAACTATAAAAACTATAAAAAATAAACTCAAGATGATGCAAAGAAATGGAAAGACATTCTATGCTCATGGACTGGAAGAACAAATATTGTTAAAACATGTATACTATCCAAAGCCATCTACATATTTAACATAATCCCTATCAAAATAACAACAGCATTTTAGGGAGCGCCTGGGAGGCTCAGTCAGTTAGGCTTCTGACTGAGGTTTGGGTCATGATCTCCTGGTTCCTGGGTTTGGGCCCCGTGTCTGACTCTGTGCTGACAGCTCAGAGCCTGGAGCCTGCTTGGGATTCTGTGTCTCCTTCTCTCTATCTGCTCCTCCCCTGCTCACTCTCTGTCTCTGTCTCTCTCTGTCTCAAAAATAAATAAACATTAAATAAACCCAACAGCATTTCAAAAGATAAAACTAGAACAAACAATCCTAAAATTTAAATGGAACCACAAAAGACTTCAAACAGCCAAGGCAATCTTAAAAAAAGAAAAACACAGGTTGGAGGCAAGATGGCAGAGAAGTAAGGAGCTCCGTACATTTTGCCTGCACCCATCTCTCAAAGAGAGAAGGCATGAAGTCGTAGGACACTGAGCTACAGGAGGTTGGAAAGAGAAAGAGACAGAGTACACTGGGAAGGAAACCTCGTAAGTGCCTGAGTGCGAACTGGGGAAGATAAAAGCGGGATGGGACCCAGAGATACGTGAGAAGGGAGGGAACCCGGCTTGCGTGCAGCTGCGTGAGTGATAAACCGGCGAGTGGTGGCGACCTGCCTCAAGTCCAGGGGAAAGGAAAGAAAAGCTGAGGTTGCTCCTAGAACCGTCCCTGGAGAAGAGAAAAAACCTCGGCTTGGAAAGACAGTGTTTTTTAGCTCTGCCTGGGGTGCTGACTTTTAACTAGATGCCCTGGTAACTATAGGCGCCAGGAAAAACTGAACTGCCACTCGCCCGGCAACATCCAGGGTGGCGGTGGCCAGGTGAACCAGCAGCAACGCCTGTGGAGGCGGTCCCAGCTTCCGGTGAAGTGGCAGCTGCGTTCTCAAGAGCC
>NW_027528808.1:228319-230346 GCF_008692635.1 Crocuta crocuta
TCTCAAGAGCCGCCCACAGAAGAGGTGGCTGCGGCAACCCAGTGAAGCGGTACAGGCGCCCGGTGAAGCGGGAGCGGCGTGCGCAACAGCAGCCTGCTGAAGCAGGGGCGGCGGCAACCCGGTGAAGCGGTGCCAGCGCCCTGTAAAGCAGCAGCACTGTGCACAACAGCGGCCCGCTGAAGTGGTGGCGGCGCGCTGCAGCGATGCGGACTCTATGGACCTGAAGTTGCTACCTTCCCCAAACGCACTGGGGTTGTATCCCTGCTTGATCCCTGTGGATCTGAGGCTGCGACACTTCCCCCACCCCCCACTCAACCCCCAGGCAACATGGAAGCAGCGACCTGCTGGACTGTTCAGGGCAGTATAACAAAGCCCGCAGACTGGGACCTGGAAACAAGCGGGATGTGGGGTTTAGAACTCAGCCCACCTTGGCTACGTCCTCAGCACAGGGAGATCGGACCCGAAGAAGTGATTTGCAATGCTTCATTGAGAAGTGACTGGGGTGACGCCATTCTTCTCCCCACAACCACCAAGGACTGGCCTCAGGGAGGCCAGGGGACCCAGTGGAGACAAGACCTGCCTACACCAAACCACGCCCATCCCCCCCAGATAGCAGTTTTGTAGTTGTTGTTGTTGTTGCTGTTGTTCTTTTTACCTGAGCCTGGGATTGCCTGTTTATTTGTTGTATCTGTGCATTTGTGTTCCTGTGTCCCCTCTGTGGTTGTCTGTTTTCTTTTTCCAGGGTTGCCTCAAGAAACAAGCCAAACTNTCAGTCAAAAGAGCCCTCTCTACTACAGCAGAACTCGCAGGGGCCATGTGTACAACAAGGTTTTAAAATTAACAAGATATAGAAAGCTAACCAAAATGACAAAACGGAAGACTCTCCTCCAAAGAAACTCCAGGAAGAAACGACAGCTAGAGAACTGCTCAAAACAGATATAAGAAACATAACTGAACAAGAATTTAGAAAATAATCATAAAATTAATCACCGGGCTTGAAAGACGCATGGAGGACATTANTTAGCTAATGAAACTTGGCAGGCCAGCAAAGAATGGCAGGAGAACTTCAATGGGATGAATGGAAAAATATGCAGCCAAGAATCCTCTATCCAGCAATCCTATCATTCAGATAGGAGAGATAAAAGTCTTTCCAAAAAAACAAAAATGGAAAGAATATGTCACCACTAAACCAGCCCTACAAGAAATCCTGAGGGGGACTCTCTGAGGGAAATGTTGCAAGGAACGCAAGATACCAGAGACACAAGCACAAGCATGAATCCCACAAAGGACACAATGACTCTAAACCCCCATATTTCAATAACACTGAGTGTACATGGGCTGAATGCTCCAACCAAAAGACATAGGGTAGCAGAATGGATAAAAAACCAATATCCATCTATTTGCTGTCTACAAGAAACGCATTTTGGACTGAAGATAACTTCAGATTAAAAGTAAGGGGATGGAGACATATCTATCATGCTATGGGAAGTCAAAAGAAAGCCGGAGTAGCTATACTTATATCAGACAAACTGGACTTTAAGTTAAAGACAATAACAAGAGATGAAGAAGGGCATTATATAATAATTACCGGGTCCATCCATCAGGAAGAACTAACAATTATAAATGTCTACGCACCGAATATGGAAGCACCTAAATATTTAAAACAATTAATCACAAACAAAAACAATTTTATAGATAAGTATGTGCTAATAGTAGGGGGATTTAATACTCCACTTACAGCAATGGATAGATCAATCAGACAGAAAATCACTAAATAAACAATGGACTTGAATGACACATTGGACCAGATGGATCTGACAGATAGATTTAAAACTCTACATCCTGAGGCCAGGGAAATCACTTTCTTCTCAAGTGTGCAAGGCACATTCTCCAAGATCACATACTGGGACGTAAAGCAGCCCTCAATAAATATAAATGAATTGAGATTATCTCATGCACACTTTCAGATCATAAATCTTTGAAACTTGAAATCAATCACAGGAAGAAGTCTGGAAAACCTCCAAAAA
>NW_027528808.1:230364-247792 GCF_008692635.1 Crocuta crocuta
ATCAGAGAAATACAAATCAAAACCACAGTTAGATACCACCTCACGCCAGCCAGAGTGGCTAAAATGATCAAATCAGACGACTCTAGATGCTGGCGAGGGATGTGGGGAAATGGGCACAGTCCTACACTGTTGGTGGGAATGTAAACTGGTATAGCGTCTCTGGAAAACAGTGTGGAGGTTCCTCAGGAAACTATCGATAGAACTCCCCTATGACCCAGCAATAGCACTGCTAGGAATTTACCCAAGGCATATAGGAGTGCTGGTGCATAGGGGCACATGTACCCCAATGTTCATAGCAGCACTCTCAACAATAGCCAAAACATGAAAAGAATCTAAGTGTCTGTCAACTGACAAATGGATCAAGAAGTAGTGGTATATGTATACAATGGAATACTACATGGCAATGAGAAAGGATGAAATCTGGCCATTTGTAGCAACATGGATGGACCTTGAGGGTGTTATGCTGAGCGAAGTAAGTCAGGCAGAGAAGGACAGATACCATATGTTTGCACATATAGGTGGATTAGGAGGACCTTAACGGAGGACCATGCTGTAGAAGAAGGCGGGGAATAGTGGGGGAGATGGAGAGAGGCAAACCATGAGAGACTCTTGAATGCTGAAAACAAACTGAGGACTGATGGGTGTGGGGGGTAGGGAGGGGATGGACATGGAGGAGGGCACTTGTGGCTGTGAGCACTGGGTGTTATATGGAAACCAACTTGACAGTAAACTATTTGTAAAAAAAAAAAAAAAAAGAAAAGAAAAGAAAAATTTAAAAAAATTTAAAAAAGGGTAAAAAACAGCCTTGCTTAAAATAAAATAATCTATGCTTCTTAAAAATAAAAGAAAAAGAAAAGCATATATATATCCCTCCCTCTCTCTATCCCTCCCCTGCTCTCTCTCTCTCTCTCTGTCTCTTTCTCTGTCTCAGAAATAAATGAAAACATTAAAAATTAAAAAAAAAGAAAAGTACAGCTGGAGGTATTACAATTCCAGATTTAAAGTGAAGATACAAAGTTGTAATAATCAAAACAGTATGGTACTGGCATAATATATCAATGTGATATAACAGAAAACTCAGAAATAAACCCAAAATTATATGGTCAATTAAACTTCAAAAGAGGAATGAATATACAGTGGTAAAAAGAAAGTATTTTCAACAAATGGTGTTGGGAAAACTGGACGGCCACACGCAAAAGAATGAAATTAGGTCATTTTTTTCATGACAAACAAAAATAAACTCCAAATGGATGAAAGATTTATATATGAGACCTGAAACCTAAAAGATCCTAGAAGAGAGCACGGGCAGTAGCTATCTTAGGCTATAGCATTGGCTATAGCATCATTTTCTGGATATGTCACTTGAGGCGAGAGAAATAAAAGCAAGAATAAACTATTAGGACTACATAAAAATAAAAAGTTTCTGCACAGCAAAGGAAACAATAATAACTAAAAGGCAACCTACTGAATGGAAGAAGATATTTGCAAATGATATATCCAATTAAGTGTTAGCAACAAAAATATATAAAGAACTAATACAACGCAATACTCCCAAAACACAGTGATCCAATTTATAAATGAACAGAGGACATGAACAGACATTTCTCCAAAGAAGACATACAGCTGGCCAACAGACACATGAAAAGATGCTTAATATACTCATCATCAAGGAAATACAAATCAAAACTATAATATCACCTCACACATGTCAGAATGGCTAAAATCAACAACAAAAGAAAGAACAAGTATTTGTGAGGATGTAGAGAAAAGGGAACCCTCTTGGTGGAAATGCAAATTGGTGCAGCCACTGTGGAAAATCATATAAAGTTTCCTCTAAATGCTAAAAATAGAACTGCCCTATGATCCAGTAATCGCACTACTAGGTATCTTCCCATAAAATACAAAACACTAATTCAAAAGGGATGAATACATCACTGTGTTAATTGCAGCATTATTATAATAGCCAAACTATGGAAGCAGCTCAAGCATCCATCAATAGATGAATCGATAAAGAAGATATGATAATTTGATCATAAGAAGAATAAAATCTTGCCACTTGCAACAACATGGATGGAGCTAGAGACTATTATACTAAGTGAAATAAGTCAGTCAGAGAAAGACAAAAACAGTATGATTTCACTCGTATGTGGAATTTAAGAAATGAATCAATCAAGTACTGGGAAAAGATAAGGACGAAAGAGACAAATCAAGAAACAGACTCTACTTGTATAGAATAATCTGATGGCTACCAAAGGGGAAGAGAGTGGAAGGATGGGTTAAAAAGGTGATGGGGATTAATGAGTGCACATGTGGTAGGCACAGAGTTATGTATGGAAGTGTTGAATCCCTTTATTGTACACCTGAAACTAATATCATACTGTATATTAACTAACTGGAATTTTTTAAAAACCTTAAAAATAAGAGTACCCTTATCATGATAAGAAAAAAAGCTGAGAAAGTCCAACACTGGTAGATCTGCTTTATAAGAAATTATGAAGGGAGTCATCCAGTCTGAAGTGAAAGAACACTAAGCAGTAACTGAAAGGCAGGCAAAACAATGATGACCAATGTTAAGTTAAGACAGGTAAATGTAAAACCCAGTAGGATTGCATATTTGCAATGCAACTTTCCAATTTCCCCTGATTGATTGATTGATTGATTGATATTTTGAGAGAGAGGGAGAAAGTGCAAATGGTGGAGGGGCAGAGAGAGAGAGAGAGGGAGAGAGAGGGAGGGAGAAGGAGAGGGAGAGGGAGAGAGAGAATCCCAAGCAGGCTCTACTGTCAGCACAGAGCCTAAGACAGGACTTGATCCCACGAGCTGCGAGACTGTGGCCTGAGGCGACATCAAGAGTTGTATGCTGAGCTTACTGAGCCATGCAGGTGCCCTCCCTGTATCATTTAAAAGATGAATCCAAAAAACAATAAATATAAAAGTATGTTAATTGGCACAATATTTATAAGAATGTATTTTGTTAAAGTAACAATAGAAAGTGAAATTGAGTTGTAAAAAAGCAGAATTTTTACATACTGTTGAAACTCAGTTGGTATTAATTCAAGCTTGAATGTTACAAAGTAAAGATGGTACCTGTAATCCCCAGGGTAACGTCTAAGGAAAACACTAAAATATAAGCAGGAAAATAATTCAGAAGGGAATCAAAATGGTGCACTAGACAAAATGAATTAATTACAGAAGACAGTAATGGAGATATCAAGGAACAACAACAAAAACCCATGTTGAAAACAAATAGTAAAATGACAAAAGTAAGTCAATACTTATCAATAAATTCTTTAAATATACCAGGATTATACTCCCTAATGAAAGACAAAGATTGGAAGAGTTGATAAAACATGATCCAAATATATATGGCTTATAAAAGACTCACTTTAGATCCAAAGAGGCAAACAAATTGAATATGAAAAAATGTAAAAAGATATTCCATGCAAATAATAACCAAAAGAGAGCTTCAGTAATTATCCTAATATCAAAGTAACCTTAAGTAAAAATATTGTTACAAGAGACAAAGAAGGACATTATATTCTAATAAAAGGACAAGTCCATAAGAAATATATAACAATTATAAACATGTACACGCCTAACCGCAGAATCCCAAAGTATAGGAATTTAAAAATGACAGAATTGGGGGCTCCTGGGTGGCTTAGTCGGTTAAGCATCTGACTTTGGGTCAGGTCATGATCTCACAGTCCTTGAGTTTGAGCCCCACATCCGGCTCTGTGCTGACAGCTCAGAGCCTGGAGCCTGCTTTGGATTCTATGTCTTCCACTCCCTCTACACTCCCTCCCCCTCAAAAATATATAAACATTAAGAAAATTTTAAATGACAGAATTGATCAAAGAAATAGACTATTCTACAATTATAGTTTAATATTTCAAGAATCCATTCTCAATAATGTATAGAACCAGTTGTCAAAAGATCAATAAGATAATAGAGAACCTGAACAACAAAAAAGCCCAAACAGACCTAACAGACATATAGAACACTCCACCCAACAACAAAATACACATACTTTTGAAATGCACATGGACCATCAACTACAATTGACCATATGATAGGGTACAAAATAAGTCTCTAATTTAAAAACAAAGTTATAGAGTACCTTCTCTGACCACAATGGGAAAAAAAATCAAAAACAGAATGAAAATGGAAAAATTCATAAGGATGTACAATGATTGAATGACATAAACAACTAACGGTCGAAGAAAAAATTATGAGTAAAATTAGAAAATACTTTGAGATGAATGAAAATGAAAACAGAAAACAAAACACATGGGATGCAGTGAAGGTAGTGCTCAGGAAAAATGATAAATGTAAATACTTACATTAGAAAAAAAAACCCGATTAATAACCCAACTTCACACTTCAAAAAACTAGAAAAAAGGGGCGCCTGGGTGGCTCAGTCTGTTAAGCATCCGACTTAGGCTCAGGTCAGTATCTTGTGGTTCATGATCTTGAGCCCCGCATCAGGCTCTGTGCTGACAGCTCAGAGCCTGGAGCTTGCTTCAAATTCTGTGTCTCCCTCTCTCTCTGCTCCTTCCACACTCATGCTCTGTCTCTCTCCGTCTCTCAAAAATAAATAAAAAACATATTTTTTTCAAAAAAGAACTAGAAAAAAGAGAACAAGCTAAATCTAAAGCTAGCATAAAGAAGGAAATAATAAAGGTTAGATTGGACATTACAAAATAGATAAAAGAAACATAAGAGAGAACAAATGAAACCAAAATTGGTTCTCTGAAAAGTTCAATAAAATTTATAAAGTTTTAGCTAGACTGGAAAAAAAGAGAGAAAGAAGATTCAAATTACTATAATCAGAAAAGAAACTGAGGTGTTAATTAGATAAGGGGTGGAACCCTCCATAATTTATCTGTATATTAAATCATCATGATGTATACTTTAAATACTTACAATAATTTTACTTGTCAATTATATCCCAATAAAGCTTAAACATAAGAGAAAACTGAGAATATTACTATAGACCTTACAGAAATAAAAAGGATTATGGTAGAATAATATAAATAATTGTATANAAAAAAGATTATGGTAAAATACTGTAAATAATTGTATACCAACTAATAGGATAACCTAATGAAATGGACAGTTACTAGAAAGACAAACTACTAACACTGACTCAAGAAGAAATGTAAAATCTGAACTGACTTCTTACAAATAAGTAGGAAAAAGGAAATCCCAAAAAGGAAATCCCAGAACCAGATGACTTCACTGGATTATTATAACAAATATTTAAAGAATAATTAATGCAACACTTTTTCAAACCCTTCCAAAGAATAAAGAGTTAGAGATACCTTATAATTCATTATATGAGGTGAGCATTACGCTGATATGTAATCCAGATAAAGTTATCTGATAAAAGAAAATTATAGACCAATACTCCTAATGAGCATAGATCCTGAAGAAAATACTAGCAAAACTCCCAAACAAAATATTAGCAAACTAAGTCCAGCAGAATATTAAGAAAATTACATATCATGATCAAATGAAATTTATCACAAAGAATACAAAGGTCTTTCTTTTTTTACTTTTATTTTTTTATAATTTTTTAATAGTTTATTGTCAAGTTGGTTTCCATATAACACGCAGTGCTCATGCCCACAAGTGCCCTCCTCCATGCCCATCACCCCCCTTCCCCTCCTCCCCCCCTCCATCAGTCCTCAGTTTGTTCTCAGCATTCAAGAGTCTCTCACGGTTTGCCTCCCTCCCTCTCTCCCCCTATTTCCCCCCTTCTTCTCCCCCACGGTCCTCTGTTAAGTTCCTCTTAATCCTCCTATATGTGAAAACATATGGTAGCTGTCCTTCTCTGCCTGACAAAGGTCTTTCAATATATGAAAATAAATTAGTATTACACACCACACTAACAGAATAAGGGAAAAAACACCCCATGGTCATCTCAATTGATACAGAAAACACATTTTGATAAAATCCAAGACACTTTCATGATATAAACACTCAGAAAACTAAGAGTAGAATGATATTCTTAATAGGGTAAAAGACATTTATAGAAAACATATAGATAACATTATACTCAATGGTGAAAAATAAAAAAACTTTCCTTGTAAGATCAGAAATAAGGTGAGGATACTCACTTTCACCACTGCTATTCAAAATTGTATAACCAGAGCAATTAGGACAATAAGAAAATAAAAGATATCCAAATTTGAAAAGAAGCAAAATTATCTTTATTTGCAGATGATATAATTCTACATATAGAAAATCCTAAATATATTATAACATACAAAAACAACTACTAGAAATAATAAATGAATTCAGAAGTTATAGGTTGCAGGATCAACACAAAAATTCAACTCTATTTCTATCACTAGCAATGAGGAAGATGAAGAGGAAATTGAGAGAACGATTCCATCTATAATAGCATTGAAAAGAATAAAATACATAGGAATAAATTTAACCAAGGATTTGCAATATTTTCACACTGAAAACTACAAAACATTTTTGAAAGAAATTAAAGACCTAAATAAATTAAAAGACATTCAGTATTCAAAGATTGTAAGACATATTGTTAAAATGGTAATACTACCAACATGACTCAATATAATTTCTATGAAAATAACAACTACATTTTTTGCAGAAATGGAAAAATTTATACTAACAGTTAAATAGAACTGTAAGGGTCTTGAAAGATCAAAGTAATCTCAAAAATAGACAAAGTTACAAGACACATTTTCTGGTTTTAAAACTTACTACAAATCTACAATAATAAAAAGAGCACGGAAAAATAGCATGTTAATGACAAAGATATACATATAAAAACAATGGAGTAGAACTCAGAATCTAGAAATAGGCCCCTACATGTATCAGGTTGAGTTTCCACGAGGAAACTGATAAGACCATTCAATGGGGGAAAAATAGTCTCTTCAACGAATTGTGCTGGGACAACTAGATATTCACATGCTAAAAGTTAAGTTGGACTTTTCATAACATATACAAAAAATAACTCAAAATGGATCAAAGATATAAATTTAAGAGTTCATATTGCAAATATTTAATAAAAAACATAACGGTAAGTCTTCCATGACCTTGAATTTGGCAACGGATTTGCATATTTGTAGTGACTAAAGATATTGAACATTATTTCATCTGCCTTTTGGCCATTCTTACATCTTTGAAATAACTAGAAATACAACACCAAATTAGAAATAATAGCAAAAGCACAAACAACAACATAAAAATGGACTGCATGAAAATTAAAATATTTATGTATCAATTTTTAAGTATCAAATTCCACTATAAAGAAAGTAAAAACACATCATGTAGAATGGAAGAAGACTCTTGAAAACTGTATATCTGAGAAGGGTCTACTATGAAGAATATATAAAGAATATTTACAACTCAACAACAAAACACAAACAGGCAAGGGACTTATTAAATAGACATAGTCGAAAGAAGTTACACAAATGGCCAGTAGGCACACGAAAAGATGCTCAACTTCTTTAATCATTATGAATATACAAATCAAAACCACAGTGAGATACCACTTGGAACATAGTAGAATGTATATAATAAAGAAATACAGAAAATAACATATGTTGGCAAGATTGTAGAGAAATTGGAACCTTTGCAAATTGCTGATGAGAAAGTAAAATAATGCAGCTTCTGTAGAAAATAATTTGGTGGGTTTCTCAAATAAATATGTAACTATGNAAAATTCCAAAACTAGGTATATTACTCACCAAAATTGAAAAAAAGTATTCAAACAAATATTTGCACATGAATATCATAGCAGCAGTATTCATAAGAGCCCCCAAATGTAAACAACCCAAATGTCCATTAAATGATTAATGGATACACCAAATGGATGGACCTTAGGTCNCTCTGAACTCCAAGAGTCTGGGAGGAAAGGAGATGGAGTCTACTAAGGAAGACAGCCTCATAGGTGCATGATTGAGAACTGGGGCAGATAAAAACGGGCTGGACATGGAGGCATGGAGGGGAGAGATCCCCTTCTGTGGAGGGAGAAAGGGAAGAGAAAGAGCATCTGGGGAAGTGTAGGACTGTACCTGGTCAAGAGAAAAACCTCGGCCCAGGATGGAGAGGGATCCTATCATACCATCCCTAACCACAAAGCTTTCTGAGAGAGATCCCATCTCTAACTGTGGACCTTTCCTTGGACTGGTTGCCCCAATTCTGTGCCAGAGGAAAAAATAAGTTCCCGCCAGGTTACACAGTACCCAGGGGCACAGTCAGCATCAGGAGGAACCGGTCCCCTGCTTAGTCTCCTGCTCTGGAGTGCCTAACTCAAGGGATTACATTTCCGGAGGCATCATTAATGCGCAGGGAGTGAGAGCTTGGAACAGGGCTGGGCTTGGGACATAAGAGACGGCCCACATTGGCTGGGCCTGCAAGACAGTGAGAATGGATCCAAAGGAGTGATTTGGGACACATGGTTCAAGGAGAAGGGACTGGGGGCTGTCCCCCTTTTTATCCCTGCAACCACCAAGGTAGGGTCTCAGGGATGAGCCAATGGGGCACACAGTGGAGGCAGGACCTGCCTACACAAAACCATGCCCATCTGCACTGTAGAACTGCTTTTTTCTTTTTTTTTTACAAATAGTTTATTGTCAAGTTGGTTTCCATATAACAGTGCTCATCCCCAAAAGTGCCCTCCTCCATGCCCATCTTCTCGCCCCCCAAAACCCATCAGTCCTCAGTTTGTTCTCAGCATTCAAGAGTCTCTCATGGTTTTGCCTCTCTCCCTCTCCCCCACTATTTCCCCCCTTCTTCTCCCCCATGGTCCTCCGTTAAGTTTCTCCTAATCCTCCTATATGTGAAATCATGTTTGTCCTTCTCTGCCTGACTTATTTCACTCAGCATAACACCCTCAAGGTTCATCCATGTTGCTACACATGGCCAGATTTAATTCTTTCTCATTGCCATGTAGTATTCCATCGTATAGATAAACCACATCTTCTTTATTTTATTTCCCTACTGGTAGTGGTATTTGAGACTCTCCCCCATGTGTAGTTTGGCTTGTTTCTTGAGGCAGCCTTGATTTGTCCTCGAGTGAAAGTTTTTTCTCCTAGATTGTAGAGTAGAGAGGAAACTGGCTCTCACTTTATAGTTCACCTCTATTTCTTCTGCTCAAAAGACATTTTGGTATGGGATATCATGTCAATTACAGCCACATTAAAAGCGGATATATCGACACTACGACGCCGGTGCGCTGCGTTCGGCTCCGGTGGCTGCCCAGCCCCGCCGCCTGCCTGGCTGCCGCCACCAGCCCGACCCGCCAAGACTGCCCTAGAACTGCTTTTTTATGGAAGACAGATAGATGCTGCAGAAACAGACCGCTCCTGCCTCAAGACCAGCACTGCTGCATTGCCGTAATTAACTCTAGATCAATTCTTGCTATTCAGATATATTCCCTCTTTTCTCATTCTTACCTCTTCCCTCCTCTAGGCTGGTTATTCTGGTTATAGGTTTTCTTAAACAGATATGTTTAATCCATCCTCCTGATGCATGTTTTACACGTCCTTCTTTACCTTCCTTTCTCTCTCTCTGGAAAAATCAGACAATATAGTTTCTCTGGTAAACTTTATCTTAATTTCTTTCTCCTCACATCCTGCTATATTCTCCTTCTTCTTTCTCTGGATTAAGCCTTTTAGTCTCTCTGTCTGGTCAATGTTCATTCTCTCTTTCTCCGCACACTTGTCGTCTCTTTATATATGCTCTTCCATCAGCACTGCCTCCATTCTGAACTTTATTTGTAGCTGGGATTTCTGGTTTTATGCTTTTAGGCTGTCCTTAGTGGGGTGGGTTTTTTTGTTTGTTTTGTTGGTTTGCTTGTTTGTTTGATTTGTTTGCGCGTTTGTGTGTTTTTTTGTTCCCTGTTTGTTTGTCTCTCTGTTTTCCTTTCCAGGGCTATTTCAAGAAACAAACCAAAGCAAACATGGTGGAAAGTTCAAAATATCACTACAACTAGGGAAATAAAATAACCAAAGGCACAAAGAGAGACCAAGGGACACCCGTAAAAGAATATTTACTGAACAGCCAGGCCCTGGACAGTGTATGAGGCCCCTTTAATATAGCAGTACTCACAGGTGCAGAGCACGTAACAAGCTTTTAAAACTTACAGGAGACAGAAAGCTAGACAAAATGATGAAATGGAAGAACTCTCCTCTAAAGAAATTCCAGGAAAAAATGACAACTAAATAATTGGTCAAAACAGATATAAACTACATAACCGACCAAGAATTTAGAACATTAGTCATAAAATTAATCGCTGGGCTACAAAAAGGCATAGAAGACAGCAGAGACGCTATTGCTACAAAGACTACGGACCTTAAAAATAGTTATGATGAATTGAAAATGCTATAAATGAGCTGCAAAATAAATGAAGGTGGCCACGGCCTGGATTGAAGAGGCAGAGAGGGGAATAGGTGAATTGGAAGACACCATTATAGAAAAAGAGGAAGCCAAGAAAAAGATAGATAAATAGATCCAGGGACACGAAAGGAGAATTCGAGAACTGAGTGATGAAATCAAACGGAACAATTTCCTTATTAAAGGAATTCCAGAAAAAGAAGAAGAAGAAGAGAGAAAGGGGGTGAAGGGATACTTAAACAAATCTTAGCTGAGAACTTCCCCAACCTGGGGAAGGAAATAGAAAACTCCCCTCAGACGTAACTTGAATCGATCTTCTGCACAACATATCATAGTGAAACTGGCAAAATATAAGGATAAAGAGAGAATTCTGAAAGCAGCTAGGGATAAAAGGTCCCTAACACACAAAGAGAGACATATCAGGGTGGTTGCAGACCTATCTAGTGAAACTTGTTAGGCCAGAAAGGAATGGAAGAAATCTTCAATGTGATGAACAGAAAAAATATGCAGCCAAGAATCCTCTATCCAGCAAGCCTGTCATTCAGAATAGACGGAGAGATAAAGGTTTTCTTAAACAAACAAAAATTGAAGGAACTATCACCACTAAACCAGCCCAACAAGAGATCCTAAGGGGGACCATATGAGGGAAATGTTGCAAAGAACACAAGGTACCAGAGACACCACTACAAGCATGAATGCTACAGAGAACACAATGACTCTAAACCCATATTTTTTCAATAATAACACTGAATGTATGGGGCGCCTGGGTGGTTCAGTCGGTTAAGCGTCTCACTTCGGCTCAGGTCATGATCTCATTGTTCATGGGTTCGAACCCCACATCGGGCTCTGTGATGAAAACTGGGTCACACCCTGAAGCGTGTTTCAGATTCTGTGTCTCCCTCTCTCTCTGACCCTCCCCTGCTCATGCTGTGTGTCTCTCTCTCAGAAATAAATAAAATATTAAAAAATTCAAATAATAATGATAACACTGAATGTACAGGGACCAAATGATCCAATCAAAAGACATAGGGAATGATAATGTATTTTTTTAAAAAGATGCATTTATTTCCTGTCTGTAAGAGATTCATTTTAGACCTGAGAACACCTTCAGATTGAAAGTGAGGGCATGGAGAAATATCTACCATGTTACTGGAAGACAAAAGAAAGCTGGAGTAGCCATACTTATATCGAACAAACTGGACTTTAAAGTTAAGGCAGTAACAAGAGATGAAGAAGGGCGTTATATAATAATTACAGGGTCTATCCATCAGGAAGAACAATTATAAATGTCTTTTTACTGAATACAGGAACCCCCAAATACATAAAACAATTAATCACAAACACAAGCAATCTTATTGATAAGAATGTGCTAATAGCAGGGGACTTTAATACTCCATTCACAACAATGGATAGATCAACTAGAGAGAAAACCATTAAGGAAACAATGGACCTGAATGACACATTGCACCAGATGTACTTGGCAGATATATTTAGAACTCTACATCCCGAAGCTATGGAACTCACATTCTTCTCGAGTGCACATGGTACATTCTCCAAGATAGATCATATACTGGGACATAAAGCAGCCCTCAATAAATACAAAAGAATTGAGATCATACCACGCACACTTTCAGATCACAATGCTATGAAACTTGAAATCAATCACAGGAAAAAGTCTGGAAAACCTCCAAAAACATGAAGGTTAAAGAACACCCTACTAAGGAACGAATGGGTCAACCAAACAATTAGACAAGAAATTAAACATTATATGGAAACAAATGAAAATAAAAACACAACAGTACAAACTCTTTGAGATGCAGCAAAGGCAGTCCTAAGAGGAAAGTACATGGCAATCCAGGATTATTTCGAGAAATTAGAAAAAGCGCAAATACAAAATCTAACTGTGCACCTAAGGGAAGTAGAAGCAGAGCAATTTCTTCTTAGTGGACTATGGCTCTTTTCTTCCCAGGCTCTTGCGGTTCAGCATCCTATGGCTTCAGCCCTTCTTTGTTTGACAGATGCAGGTGGGAAGTACAGAACTCTCTATTTCTCTACCATCTTGCCTCACCTCAAAAACTGTATTGGTCCTCTTAATTGCCATCTCTGATTCTCCTCATTTCTTCCTATGTATTGCATTACCATCTTCTGTTATTTCTTACTCTAATACAGTTTGGTCCTACCTTTCTACTGTTATTTTCAAATGTATAATTTCTCCACTACTGACCTAATTGTCATCTAACGATTTCAGGGAGCTTCATGAGATCCCATCTGGGAAAGCACTTTGGGTTCTTAGCTGGGGGAAAAAAGCAACGATTTCCAAGTAATTACTTTCAAATTACACTGCAGATATCATCAAGTTCTGTTTGCATGAACCCAACAATATAGTAAGAATTTTTGTTACATTAAAAATTTTTTAAGGTTTATTTATTCTTGGGAGAAGGAAACAGAGTGGGAGTGGGAGAGGGGCAGAGAGAGGGGGAGACACAGAATTGGAAGCAGGTTGCAGGCTCTGAGCTGTCAGCACAGAGCCCGACACAGGTCTCAAACTCATGAGCTGTGAGATCATGACCTGAGCTGAAGTCGGACGCTCAAGCAAGTAAGCCACCCAGGCACCTAAGAAGTTTTGTTACACTTAATTCAATGACAATTTGTATCTAAGTGGAGAATTTCTGCCTTCAAGGAACTGTGGGAATTCACTTTTACTGAGTGTCTGCAACTTTGCATTTGTTTTTTTTTAAAAACAGTATTTCTTTTTTTTCTTAAGTTTATTTATTCATTGAGAGGGAGAGAGAGAGGAGAGAGAGGAGTGAGAGGAGAGAGAGAGAGAGAGAGAGAGAGAGAGAGAGAATGAGCAGGGCAAGAGCAGAGAGAGGGAGATAAGGAGAATTTCAAGCAAGCAGGCTCCACACTTGCACAGAGCATGATGCAAGGCTCAAACTCACGAACTGGGAGATCATGACTTGAGCTGAAATCAAGAGTCAGATACTTAACTGACTGAGCCACTCAGGTGCCCCAGTGCATTTGTTACCACATACATGTCTTACAATGCTTCTGTGTGGCAGATGTTATTAGCGGCAATTTATAAAAGAAAAAACTAAAGACCTAAAGAGAACCAGAAAAACTTTCATGAAGCTTCATGATTAGATGTATTCACTCCAAATGTTTTGTGTGCCTTCCTATTCTATTTTTATTTTCTTTTAATTTTTACCTTTTAGGATAGGTCGGAGATACATCTGAACTGGATGTCTATAATTGCTTTTGAGCCATTTGGTTACAAGTTACAGTAGAAGAACAAACAGTATGATAAACAGGTTTGCTGGGAAGAACAATGGAAGGAAAGTTAGGAAATCTTTGTCCCAGTGCCAGACACATCACTGATATGAGGACTTGAAGAAATTTCCTCCTCTCTCCTTGCACCATTTCTAAATCACAGTTATAGCACTGAAGGCTGCCAAACGATGTTTGATCCTCACTCCACTCCAAAGAGATATTTGGAAATGTCTGAGGACATCTTTGGTTGTCAGAAGAGGGGGTGAAAGTTGTGCTATGAGCATTTATTTGGAAGAGACCAGAGATGCTGATTAAGGCTCTATAGTGCATGGATCAGCCCTCACAACAAAGAATTATATAATTCAAAGTGTAAATAGTGTTGGGGTTGAGAAACCCTATTCAAGGCATGTACAAACTCATTAAGAGTTCCCGGAGTGCACACACGTGCGCTCTCCAGAGAGTGAGAGAACACAAGTGGGGGAGGGGCAGAGAGAGGGAGATATAGAATCTAAAGAAGGCTCCAGGCTCTGAGCTGTCAGCACAGAGCCCAAGGTGGGGTTTGAACCCATGATCCATGAGATCATGACCTGAGCCAAAGTCAGATGCTTAACCGACTGAGCCACCTAGGTCCCCCCCAAAATGTGTCTTATAACCAGAATTTATTACATGTAATAAAATGATTGAGATTGTCTGTTGAATATAACATGTGGAAAACTTTCATAAATGTATTCATAAAATATTGTGGAAATATGTTTAATATTGTATTTTTTCCATTTTTATCTAAAATTCTCAGTCTACAGCCTAAAATGTGCCTTTTATCTCTGTCTCTGTCTCTGTCTCTCTCTCTTTCTCTCTCTCTCTCTCTCACACACACACACACACACACACACACAAATATAGACATGTACATCCCTCTTCCATCTCTTGTTCTCTTAGCTGAGTGAGATGTAAGGTATGCTCTGCAACTGCCAGGCATCTGCAGCCAGGCTTTCTTTTCAGTGGATTGGTATTGAAAACTATGCTCTACAGCTGGACAAGGTTTCAAAATTGCTTTTTTCCACCTACCCATGGGGCCATAGAATGTGCTCTGTGGCTGCCAGGTACATTGAGGCTTCCCATTGGGGTGAGAGCAAAGGTTATGCTCAGCAGATGAATAGGCTTTAAACTTCTCTGCTGAGGCAGAGTCATAGAATGGGCTCCACAGCTGGTATGGCTCATTGGCTGGAGACTCAAAACAGACTAAACTGTCAACCAGGCTCCCTGGCCAGATAGGAACACAAACTCAGCTCTGCAGATGGGCAGAACAACCAGCTAGGATCTCTGCTTGTGCATTGCTGGGAGCTGAATGGCAGTCTACTATATCTGAGTGTGGGTTGCTGTAAGCCCCGCCCCAATTTTCCATCCCTATCTAATCCCCTTGGTTGAGCCCTGCAAATTCTCCCAGTGGTCCCCATAGCACAAGACATGATTTGTTCTCCTGGGAACCATCTCACAATGCTGGGAAGCTGGATACATACCTTGGTTTCTCTTTTTCCCACTGGAGAAAACATAAATCCTGGGGCATTCTTCAGGTAAAATTGTGCTGACCTTGGGAAGAAGCAATGCAGCCAAAGTGAAGCCACTCTTTTTACCCTTCTAATGAAGTCTTTCTCAGTTTCTGTGGTTCAGGAAGTTGCTTTAGGTTCATCCCTGGGTTCTCAGATTTTCACAATCTGTGGATAGTTGCTAGTTAGTCTTCTGAGAAGAACTGAATTTGAGAATGACCTATGTCATCATCTTGATGACATCACTCTCTTTTTTTATATTTTAAGACTCTCGAGATGTATTTCAATATGTGGGCCTTATTTTTTTTCAAAGAGAGAAAAGTCAGAGAACTTTAATATTTTAGAAGCAGAGTGTGACCCCAATTCTATTTGAGAATGCCTAAAGTTGCATTCGGTGATGACTCCAAAATCTGAATTTTCTTTCTTTATTCTTTACTTTATGTTTTCTTTTCCTCTTTTTGCCTTTACCCCTCTTTCAGTCTCCCATTTTAATAATTATTTACTGAATGAGTGTTGTGTGCCAGCCTCAAACCATTTATCTATCTAACATCTTCCTTCAGCCCCAGAGCCATCTTCCAGTAGAACATTTCCATGTAGATCAAAATAATAACACATATCCATATATGAAAACTCTCTCTCTCTCTCTCTCTCACACACACACACATACATACATACACACACAGAGACCACACCCTGTTTATCCAGTAAATTCTTGAAACTTGGAAGATCACCATATAAGAATGAACAGTGATAGGAATGCAGGAGAAAGGTTTAAAAGACCAAGAAATATGAGTTAGAATTTCTGTCCTGCTTTTTAAAAGCAGGCTGACCGGAGTTCCCCGGGATTGATCCCTGGCAGCGCTGAGGAGGCAGATCCCAGGTTGTGCTGCTGCTTGACTCCAGCGGATCTGAGGCTGTGCCAGTCCCCACCCCCACTTGACACCCTGCAGCAGGGAAACAGTCACCTGCTGGACTATGTTTCAGGCGGTATCAATAAAGCACACGGACTGGGACCTGGAAAGGAGGCGGGCGTGGGACATAGAACACAGCCCACCTTGGCTACGACCACAGCACAGGGAGATCGGACCCAAAGGAGTGATTTGCAATGCTTAGTTGAGAAGAGACTGGGGCAGTGCCATTTTTCTCCCCACAACCACTAAGGTGGTGCCTCAGGGAGCGGCCAGCGGGACACAGTGGAGGCGAGACCTGCCTNTTAATCCTAGATAATTCTTTCTATTCAGATATATTCTCCCTTTTCTCATTCATAAGCCTCCACTCTACTGGTCGGGGCACTCTGGTCACTGGTTTGCTTAAACAGTCACATTTAATCCATGCTCTAGATGTGCATTCTACACCTCCACAGCTACCTTTCTATCTGTCTCTGTCTCTCTCTCTCTCTCTCGTAATCAGACCATATAATTTCTCTGAGTAACATCTTTGTTTCTTGCTCATTGCCTCTAAACATATTCTACGATTTCTCCCTCTGAATCAAGCCTCTTAGTCTCTCTGCCTGATCATTTCATTTGCAATTTCGCTTCCTCCCTGCCCTGTCATTTCTCTCTGTGTATATGCTCTTCCATTAGCACTGTATGCACTTGGCTCTTTATTTGTAGCTGGGAATTCTGGTTTTATGCCTTTAGACTGTCCTTTGTCTTTTGGTTTTTTCTTTTTTCTTTTCTTTTCTTCTTTTTTATTTATTATTAATTTTTATTTTTATTATTTGTCTTACCTCCTTCCTCTTTATTTTTTGTTTTGTTTTGTTTTTTGTCCCTTCCTTTTTTTCTTTTTCTTTTTCCCTTTCAGTCTCTGTGTTTACTGGATTTGTCTGTACATTTGTGTACCTTTGTTCCCTGTGTGGTTGTCTCATTGCTTTCTTTTCCAGGGCTACCTAAAGAAACAAGCCAACGTACACATGGTGGAGAGTCGCAAATACCACTACGAGTAGGAAAATAAAATAACCAAAGTCTCAACAAGAGAAACCAAGAGACACCATCCAAAGAACACTTCCTGAATGGACAGCCCCAGGACAGTCAAAGAGACCTCTTTAATACAAGAGCACGAAAGGAGAATTGGAGAACAGAGTGATACAATCAAAATGAACAATATCCATATCATAGGAATTCCAAAAGGAGACGAAGAGAGAGAAAGGGGCTGAAGGGGTACTTGAGCAAATTATAGATGAGAACTTCCCCAATCTGGGGAAGGAAACAGACATTGAAAACCAAGAGGCACAGAGAACT
>NW_027528808.1:252832-257535 GCF_008692635.1 Crocuta crocuta
TGGCTCTTTATTTGTAGCTGGGAATTCTGGTTTTATGCCTTTAGACTGTCCTTTGTCTTTTGGTTTTTTCTTTTTTCTTTTCTTTTCTTCTTTTTTATTTATTATTAATTTTTATTTTTATTATTTGTCTTACCTCCTTCCTCTTTATTTTTTGTTTTGTTTTGTTTTTTGTCCCTTCCTTTTTTTCTTTTTCTTTTTCCCTTTCAGTCTCTGTGTTTACTGGATTTGTCTGTACATTTGTGTACCTTTGTTCCCTGTGTGGTTGTCTCATTGCTTTCTTTTCCAGGGCTACCTAAAGAAACAAGCCAACGTACACATGGTGGAGAGTCGCAAATACCACTACGAGTAGGAAAATAAAATAACCAAAGTCTCAACAAGAGAAACCAAGAGACACCATCCAAAGAACACTTCCTGAATGGACAGCCCCAGGACAGTCAAAGAGACCTCTTTAATACAAGAGCACGAAAGGAGAATTGGAGAACAGAGTGATACAATCAAAATGAACAATATCCATATCATAGGAATTCCAAAAGGAGACGAAGAGAGAGAAAGGGGCTGAAGGGGTACTTGAGCAAATTATAGATGAGAACTTCCCCAATCTGGGGAAGGAAACAGACATTGAAAACCAAGAGGCACAGAGAACTNTTCTTTTCCAGGGCTACCTAAAGAAACAAGCCAACGTACACATGGTGGAGAGTCGCAAATACCACTACGAGTAGGAAAATAAAATAACCAAAGTCTCAACAAGAGAAACCAAGAGACACCATCCAAAGAACACTTCCTGAATGGACAGCCCCAGGACAGTCAAAGAGACCTCTTTAATACAAGAGCACGAAAGGAGAATTGGAGAACAGAGTGATACAATCAAAATGAACAATATCCATATCATAGGAATTCCAAAAGGAGACGAAGAGAGAGAAAGGGGCTGAAGGGGTACTTGAGCAAATTATAGATGAGAACTTCCCCAATCTGGGGAAGGAAACAGACATTGAAAACCAAGAGGCACAGAGAACTCCCCTCAGATGTAACTTGAATCAATCTTCTGAACAACATATCATAGTCAAACTGGAAAAATATTAGGATAAAAGAATTCAGAAACCAGCTAGGGATAAAAGGGCACTAATATACAAAGGGAGACATTCAGAGTAGTTGCAGACCTATCTACTGAAACTTGGCAGGCTGGAAAGGAAGGGCATCAAATCTTCAATGTGATGAACAGAAAAAATATGCAGCCAAGAATCCTCTATCCAGCAAGTCTGTCATTCACAATAGAAGGAGAGATAAAGGTTTTCTCAAAGAAACAAAAATTGAAGGAACTCATCACCACTAAACCAGCCCAACAAGAGATCCTAAGGGGGACCATATGAGGGAAATATTGCAAGGAACACAAAGTACGAAAGACACCACAACAAGCATGAATCCTACAGAGAACACAATGAGTTTAAAACCATACTTTTCAATAAAAACACTGAATGTACATGGACTAAATGTTCCAATCAAAAGACATATGGTATGAGAATGGATTTTTAAAAAAAAAATCCATCTATTTGCCATCTACAAGAGACTTATTTTAGACTGAGGATACTTTTAGATTGAAAGTGAGGGGATGGAGAAATATCTATCATGCTACTGGGAGTCAAAAGAAAGCTAGAGTTAGCCATGCTTATATCGGGCAAACTGGACTTTAAACTTAAGGCAGTTATTGGGGCGCCTGATTGATCAGTCGGTTAAGTGTCCGACTTTGGCTCAGATCATGATCTTATGGTCTGTGAGTGTGAGCCCCACGTTGGGCTCTGTGCTGACAGCTCGGAGCCTGGAGCCCCCTTCAGGTTCTGTGTCTCCCCATCTCTCTCTACACCTCTCCCGCTCAAGCTCTGTCTCTGTCTCTGTCCCTCTCTCTGTCAAGAAATGAATCTAAGAAAATTTAAAAAATAAAGTTAAGGCAGTAACAAAAGATGAAGAAGGGCATTATATAATGAATAAGGGGTCTATCCATCAGGAAGAGCTAACAATTACAAAGGTCTATGCACCGAATTCAGAAGCACCCAAATACATAAAACAATTAATCACGAACAGAAACAATCTTATTGACAAGAATGTGCTAATTGCAGGGGACTGTAATACTCCACTTACAACAATGGATAGATCAACGAGACAGAAAATCACTAAAGAAACAATGGACCTGAACCACACATTGGACCAGATGGATTTGACATATATATATAGAACTCTACATTCCAAGGCTATTGAATTCACTTTTTTCTCGAGTGCACAAGGTACGTTCTCCAAGATAGATCACATACTGTGTCATAAAGCAGCCCTCAATAAATATAAAAAAATAAAGATTATACCATGCACACTTTCAGATCACAATACTATGAAACTTGAAATCAATCTCAGGAAAAAGTCTGGAAAACCTTCAAAAACATGGAGATTAAAGAATACCCTACTAAATAAATAATGGGTCAATCAGGCAATTAGAGAAGAAATTTAAAAAAATATATGGAACCAAATGAAAATAAAAATACACCAATCCAAACTCTTTGGGATGCAGCAAAGGCAGTCCTAAGAGGAAAGTACATTGCAATCCAGGATTATTTCAAGAAATTAGAAAAAGCGCAAATACAAAATCTAACTGTGCACCTAAGGGAAGTAGAAGCAGAGCAGCAAGAACACTCCAAATCCAGCAGAAGAAGACAAATAATAATGATCAGGGCAGAAATAAACAATATAGAATCCTTAAAAAAAACACAGTAGCACAGATCAATAAAATCAAGAGTTGTTTTTGTGAAAAAATAAACAAAATTGATAAACCTCTAGCCAGGCTTCTCAAAAAGAAAAGAGAGAGCACTCAAATAGACAAAATCACGAATGAAAATATATTTATTACAACCAATCCCTCAGAAATACAGGCAATTATCAGGGAATACTATGAAAAATTATATGCCAACAAATTGGACAACCTAGAAGAAAAGGACAAATTCCTAAATACAAACGTACTACCAAAATTCAAATGGGAAGAGATAGAAAATCTAAACAGATCCATAACTAGTGAAGAAACTGAATCAGTTATCAAAAATGTCCCACCAAGGAGGAGGGGCAAGATGCCGGAGAAGTAGGGAGCTCCGTACCTGCACTCGCGCCCATGCATCACACGGAAAAGATCTGAAGCCATAGGAAACCATACCACACCCAAGAGATTGGGAGAGAAAGGACACAGATTCCACTGAGAAAGACTTGTAACGTGAGTGTGAACTGGGGAAGTAAAAATCGGTCCTGGATTGGAGACTGGAGAGACAGGCCACCCCCCTCTGTGGGGAGTGAGAGAGGAAAAAGAGAGTCCGAAACAGAAAAACCTCCGCTCAGGGGAAAAACCTCCGCTCAGGGTGTAGAAAATCTTTGCGCACAAATTACTTGCGCTTCAGCACCCCCCTCCCCCCGCTCCAAGTCGCCCAGGAGGGGCTGCGCTCGCGATTTGCTTCTTTGTGCTGGCTCCTGGCTGGCTGGGAGAGGTTGCGCGCCTGCAGCCATTGCCCTCCTGGGGGCTTGGACCCCTGAGGAGGCGCGGAGGCACCGGCGTCCGTGCTGCTAGCTGGCCGGAACTCTAGAGGGAAGGCAAAGCGCTAAAAACTGGCAGATGTGACNACACATGGTGGAGAAGCCCAGATATCACTACGAGTAGGAAAACAAAATAACCAAGGTCTAAACAAGAGAGACAAAGAGATACCATTCAGAAAACAGTCTCTGAAAGGATAAGGTCTGGACAGTCAAAGAGTCTTAATGGATACAACAGCGCACACAGGCGCAGAGAGCATAACAGGTCTTAAAAACTAACAAGAACCAGAAAACTAACTATGATGAAACTAAAACTATTTAGAAAACTAAAATGATGAAACGAAAAAGCTCTCCCCCAAAGAAACTCCCAGAAGAATTGACAGCTAATGAACTGCTCAAAACAGATATAAGCAGCATAAATGAACAAGATTTTAGATTAATAATCATAAAATTAATATCTGGGCTTGAAAAAACATAAGGGACATCAAAGAAACTATGGCTACAGACAAAATGGAGATTATAAATAGGCATGAAGAATTAAAAAAAGGGATAAATGAGATACATAATAAATTAGAGGTCTCCAATGCACGGATAGAAGAGGCAGAAAGGAGAATAAGTGATTTAGAAGACACCATTATAAAAAAACAAGATGCTGACAAAAAAAGAGACAAACTGATCCAGGAACATGAAATAAGAGTTCGAGAGCTCAGTGACACGGTCAAATGCAAATATATCCATATCATAGGAATCCCAGAAGAGGAAGAGAGGGGGAAAGGTGCTGAAGGAGTCCTGGGACAAATTATAGCATAGAACTTCCCTAACCTGGGAAAAGAAGTAAACGTTGAAATACAAGAAGCTAAGAGGACCCCCCCTAAGACGTAATCTGAATCAACCTTCTGCAAGGCATATCGCAGTAAAAATGGCAAATTATAAGGACAAAGAGAAAATTCTGAAAGCTGCTAAGGAGAAAAGGGCCCTAACATACAAAGGCAAACCTATCAGAGTGGTGACAGACCTATCTACTGAAACGTGGCAGGCCAGAAAGGAATGTCAGGAGATNGCAAGATACCAGAGACTCCCCCACAAACATGAATCCCACAAAAGACGCAAAGACTCTAAACCCACATATCTCAATAATAACACTGAAT
>NW_027528809.1:0-349 GCF_008692635.1 Crocuta crocuta
TGCTCACGCTGTCTCTCTCTCTCTCCTATAAATAAATAAAACATTGAAAAAAATAATCCTTGAAAATAATTTAAAATGTATAAGGAGACTGAAGGGTTAGGTGGATAATCAGTGTTTCCTCCTCTTTTTTTGACTCACTTATTATTTTGTAAACAGAAGTGGGGAGTACTAATTCTTTTCCTAATTATATTGAATAATAGGGCATAGGAATCAGTAACCAATTAAATGTCAGTCTATTGTGAGATGGCTTGTTTGTGAAGAATCTTGTAAAACTTAATGCTTATATTATTTAGGGTAATCTTAATTGCTGTAACAACACAACAACAACAAAACATGAAAGTTCCAATAT
>NW_027528809.1:366-2637 GCF_008692635.1 Crocuta crocuta
AATAGTTCAAGGAAGTATAAGTTTATTTTTTATTAATGAAAAAGTAAAATGCATTTATTATTGGTCAGTGTATAGCGTTCTTCCATATGGCAATACAGGGACCCAGGTACCTTTCTAGGTCCTTGGAATGCTTTGTATTCACCTCGCTGATTGAAGAACTGAGTGCATCAAAAGCACAAAAGCTGTATCAAAATAGCCTATTTCCAAAGTGACCTACATATTTCTGCTGATGTTTCATTAGTGAAAAGTAGTCATATGGTCACAAAGGAATGCAAAGTTCATGGTAGGGAGATGTATTTGGGTGGACAGCTATTTTTAAGTGGCAACTCCACACTATGGAAATGGGAGAGCATAGACTTTTGGTGAAAGATTAGCCATTTCTATTACAGTGTCTTTCACCATGTTTACAGAGTGATTGAATGTCTGGGCAGGGTATTATGGCTAATAACTTTTTGGCCCTCACCACCTTCTAGCCCATGCCATTTGTAGTATTCGTTATCTAACATTCATACTTTCACATTAGATCATCTGTTTTGTGCACTGTGTCATGTACAGATTTCTTGTCTCCTCAAACAGATTATAAATTCATCAAGGACAGATAATATGTAGCACAGAATAGGTGTTAAATGTTACTAAATTCAACTGAATGCTAACACACTTCTGCAAACTCTGTAAGAGCTTTTCTTAATTCTCCACATCAAAATTAAGCTCCTTAGCCTTCACTGTTATTCTTCCAACCACTCAGCCATCTTCCTCTCCCCTCACACAGCTTAAATCAACTTAATCAACTCTCTAAAAATCATGAAAAGCTTAAGGGTCTTGAAAGTAAGCAAATTAAGATTAGCAAAATTCTTCATATATTTTAATTCAAGGCCTAGATTATAAATTATTCTAAATTTATGTGGAATAGAATCATGTAGATAATTCATGGCTAAAAAGAAACGTCCTGGAAAATAATTGAATAAGAGGAATAGGGACTGAACTTTAGTGACTCCTAAATCCCCATATTAAAAGTAGATATGGTGACAGTACTTGTGTATGTTTAAGCAAGGCACATCTTAAGTCACCAAAAACCTGGATAACGACTATAACGTTTGTTCATTCAGAGCCTCAATCCAGGGAAGTTATTTGTCCTCCAATCCAGAAGTATAATATGCCCAACTTATCCCAGGAAGTCTTAGTTCATGTCTGTTTTACTGACATAATTATTAACATACACCTTCCACTCTTAAAAAGTACCCCACACTAAGGAATAAATTATATGTCCATGCTATCCAAACCCCCTAAGTCCTCTTGATACTGCCTCAGTGGCTGCTGAAGCTTTTCTGAAGCTTTCTAATTTCCTTATTATTATTATTTCACACTTCTTCTCTTTTAGTTGACCTTTTCTGAGGCTACAGTGTTGGCCATTGCCAAGATAGCTAACAAAATGTGAGCAACACTACTGCTGATGGCATCTTCATCACGTCAAAGATACAGTTCTAGTCACTGGCTATATTGTCTCCATTTTCAGTGTTCAGTATTGCAGCAGACCTTGAAGTTGGGAAAGGTTGTCTCTATAACCAGTAAATATAATTATTAGCTCATTTTTAGGAGTTCTGTGCACTTGAACAGAGCTAACGCAAATATTATTTGAATGGACCACTTATTGTCACATGAAAAAAAATTATCTCTCCCCCATTCATACATAAATCCTTAACAAATGATTCTGTGCTCCTAAAACTTGAAGATGGTATTTTTCCCTGTTTTGTCAGAATATAAGTCCTAATGCTTTGAGGACTGTAACATTTAGTCCTCAAAATCTGTTCCAACATTTTCCCCAGAGGGCAAGAGATATATATTCAAACAAGTTCCCTTGATTAGCTCTTTCGTTGTCTCATTGCTGGATAAAGTTGGAATGAAAATTAGAACCCCATTTAGAAGCAATGTCTTTTTGTAACTACTCTATGATGCCATGGTGTTTTATAAAAATACTTCTTCTGATTCTTTAAATTAGATTATTTTTATAATTTATATCTGTTGTTTTTGTTGTTAAGCTTAGTTTTTGTAATATGATGTTAAAATGAAAATATTTAAGTCTGAATTTGGGGTTAGGCCTTAAAACGTTTGATACCACATTTGACAGGTGGAAGTTCACCAGGCAGAATTTATAAAGGTGACTGAATACTGATTTCAATTATCTTAGTTGAATATTCTATTTTCAGCTTATAGTTTGTAGAATTTGATAAAAGAATGGGAGTTTAGGAGTTGAGTTTTGGAAAGAGTTGTTGG
>NW_027528809.1:2674-3138 GCF_008692635.1 Crocuta crocuta
GAATAGAGAAAAATGCTCATCCCTCATCACAAGTTGAAGAAAAAAGACTCCAACAGAATCATATGGAGAAAAAAAAAAGAATCATATGGAGAGTTTAAAATGTGTTTCCTGTAGTATATTGATGCATGGCTCATATCATCTATTCAATCTAAAGGACAAGATTGTTGGCTCTTTGCTCCTAGAGCAGAAAAAAAAGAAGTCTTTGTATTTCAGTGATGCCTGCACTCCCAGAATTTGTTGTAACAGAAGATACATGAGTGTATCTTATAAAGAATATGTAGGCAACACACAACAAAAAGCCAACATGGAGTTCCTTAGAGCCTGATCAGGAAAGGCCATAGGAAAGATGTACTAAATAGGAGGGTGAATTGTCATATTCTTATGTGATGAAGAAGGAACCATAAAGAAAAATCTAGAGAAGATACATTGATAAGCATGAGGAGAAATGTGAGTTATTTCCAGTG
>NW_027528809.1:3155-10664 GCF_008692635.1 Crocuta crocuta
TGAGGTATTCTCTGAAGAAGAAAATAAAGTGTTCCAAGAAAGAATCAAGCTCAAACATCTACCGAACCCAGGGAATATCTGTTCCTTCTAATAGCAGTATAGTAAATTATCTCCTTTCCTATATTTTTCTCTTCTCATTCTGCTTTTCTCATAGTATGAAGAAGTCAAAAAAGTTAACAAGATAGAGGAAGAGATGGAAAATGCAAGATATATAAGACATGTCCCCTTTTCTCTTGAAGTTACTGACCCTAGCAGCAGGCATGACTTGGGAAATGAGTGAAGCTTTGAATAGTTTATAGTTTTATTATTACACCACTGAAGATATTAGTTACTGAAATGGCATGTTATTTACTTAAAAGTAACTGGAAAATGTATAGAAATTTCCTTCATTTGTGTTCAGGGGCAAGAGAAGGATCATTTCAGAGAATAAATTTAAAGAGGCCATAGGAAATTAAAATAAAGCTGTCTTCCGATTATATCTCACAGGCTGTGTTTGATATATGCATTAGGTAAAAGGTAATTATCTCCAAGTTGACTTTATTCATTACCGAAAAAAAAAAGAAATATATACAGATCTAAAAACTTCTAACGAATTGTGTATGTGGATTTACCTCTACTTTGTTCTCTATCCATTTGTCAGTTGAAAAAATACCTTCTAAACTCTTTTATAGGAAGTGTTAGAAAGTAGTAGTTAAAAATGACATTGAACATCAACAATGAAGCGGCAGAAAGAGAAATCAAGAAGCTGATCCCATTCACAATTGCACAAAAAACCATAAAGTACCTAGGAATAAACTTAACTGAAGATATGAGAGATCTGTAGAATGAAAACTTATGAAGGAAATTGAAGAAGACACAAAGAAATGGAAAAACATTCCTTACTTGACATATCCCCAAAGGCAAAAGAACCAAGAGCAAAAATGAACTGCTCGAACCTCATAAAGGTAAAAAACTTCTGTATGGCGATGGAAAAAATCACCAAAACTAAGAGGCAACTGACGGTGGATAATAAACTATTTTTAGAATGCAAAATTAAAATTATTTTTAAATTCCACATGAATGAAATCAGAAAGTATTTGTCTTTCTCTCTGACAGACTTATTTTTCTAAGCATTAAAGTCTCTAACTGTATACTTACTGCCGAAAATGTTTAGACTTCATTTTTTATGGCTGAATATTATTTCATTATTCCACATCTTTTTTATCTCTTCATCTATTGGTGGACACTTGGGCTGTTCCATAGTTTAACTATTGTTAATAATGCTGCAATAAACACAGGGAAGTATATATCCCTTCAAATTAGTATTTTTGTATTCTTGTTTTTTAAAATAGTTTATTGTCAAGTTGGCTTCCATATAACACCCAGTGCTCATCCCCACAAGTGTCTTCCTCCATGCACAACACCCCTTTCCCTGCCCGCCTAACCCCATCAGCCCTCAGTTTGTTCTCAGTGCTCAAGAGTCTCTCATGGTTTGCCTCCTTCCCTCTCCCCCACTATTTTTCCCCTTTTTCTCCCCCATGGTCCTCCGTTAAGTTCCTCCTAATCCTCCTACACGTGCAAACATATGGTATTCGTCCTTCTCTGCCTGACTCATTTCACTCAGCATACCACCCTCAAGGTCCATCCAAGTTGCTACACATGGCCAGATTTCATTCTTTCTCATTGCCATGCAGTATTCCATCGTATAGATAAACCACATCTTCTTGATCCATTCCTCCATTGATGGGCACTTAGGCTCTTTCCATGTTTTAGCTATTGTTGAGAGTGCTGCTGTGAATATTGGGGTCCATGTGCCCCTATGCATCAGAAATCCTGTATCCCTTGGGTAAATTCCTAACAGTGATATTGCTGGGTTATAAGGAAGTTCTACTGTTAATTTTTGAGGAACCTCCACACTGTTTTCCAGAGGGGCTGCACCAGTTTACATTCCCACCAACAGTGTAGGAGGGTGCCCGTTTCTCCACATCCCCGTCGGCATCTAAAATTCTCTGATTTGCTCATTTAATCACTCTGACTGGTGTGAGGTGGTATCTCAGTATGGTGTTGATTTGTATTTCCCTGATGAGGAGGGATGCTAAGCATCGTTTCATGTGTCTATTGGCCATCCGAATGTTCTCTTTGGAGAAGTGTCTGTTCATATGTTCTGCCCATTTCTTCACTGGATTGTTTGTTTTTCGGGTGTGGAGTTTGGTGAGTTCCTTATAGATTTTGGATACTAGCCCTTTATCTGATATGTCATTTGTCAGTAACTTTTCCCATTCCGTCGGTTGCCTATTTGTTTTATGGATTCTTTCCTTTGCCATGCAGATGGTATTAATCTTGATGAGGTCTGAATAGTTCATTTTTGCTCTTGGTTCCCTTGCCTTTAGGGATGTGTCAAGTAAGAAATTGCTGCGGTTGAGGTCAAGAAGGTTGTCTCCTGCTTTCTCCTCTAGGATTTTGGTGGTTTCTTGTCTCACATTTGGGTCCTGTATCCATTTTGTGTTTATTTTTGTGTATGGTGTGAGAAAGTGTTCTAGTTTCATTCTTCTGCATGTTGCTGTCCAGTTCTCCCAGCACCATCTGTTAAAGAGGCTGTCTTTTTTCCATTNATTTGGATAATAATGACATTTTAACAACATTTAGCTTTCTAATCCATGAGCACGAAATGTTTTTCCATTTCTTGTGTCTTCTTCAATTTCCTTCATAAGTTTTCTATAGTTTTCATCATACAGATCTCTTATAGCTTTGGTTAGGCTTATTCCTAGGTATTTTATGGGATTTTTTTGGTGTGTGTGTGCAATTGTGAATGGGATTAGTTTCCTGATTTCTCTTTCTGTTGCTTTATTATTGGTGTATACAAATACAACCGATTTCTGTACACGTATTTTGTACCCTGTGACTTTGCTGAACTCATGGATCACTACTAGTAGACTTTTGGTAGAGTCTGTCAGGTTTTCTATGTAGAGTATCATGTTGTCTGCAAAAAGTGCATGTTTGACTTCTTCTTTTCCAATTGTGATGCCTTTCATTTCCTTTTATTGTCTGATTGCTGATGCTAGGTCTACTAGCACTATGTTAAACATCAGTGGTGAGAGTGGACATTCTTGTCGTGGTCCTCATCTCAGGAGGAAAGCTCTCAGTTATTCTCCATTGAGGATGATGTTAGCTGAGGGCTTCTCATAGATTGCTTTTATGATGGTTAAGTAAGTTTCTTCTATCCCGACATTCTCGAGGGTCTCTTTTGAGAAAGGATGCTGTATCTTGTCAAATGCTTTTTCTGCATCTATCAACAGGATCATATGGTTTTTATCTTTCTGTTGTTAATGTGATGTTATAACATTGATTGATTTGCAAATATTGAACCAGCCCTGTAACCGAGGAATGAATCCCACTTGATCACGGTGGATGACTGGGTCTCCGTCCGGCTTGGGAATTGAAGTGATGCTGGCTTCATAGAATGAGTCCGGAAATTTTCCTTCAGTTTCTATTTTTTGGAATAGCTTGAGAAGAATGGGTATTAATTCTGTTTTAAATGTCTGGTAAATTCCCCAGGGAACCCCTCTGGCCTAGGGTTCTTATTTGTTGGGAGATTTTGGATAACAGATTTGATTTCTTCTCTAGTTATGGGTCTGTTCCGATTTTCTATCTCTTCCCATGCGAAATTTGATAGTGAGTATGTGTTTAGGAATTTGTTCATTTCTTCTACATTTTCCAGTTTGTTGGCATATAATTTTTCATAGTATTCCTTGATAATTGATTGTATTTCTGAGGGGTTGTTTGTAATAAGTCCAATTTCATTCCTGATTTTGTCTACTTGGGTGCTCTCTGTATTCTTTTTGAGCACCCTGGCTAGAGGTTTGTCAGTTTTGTTTATCTTTTCAAGAAACCAACTCTTGGTTTCAGTAATCTGTTCAACTCTTTTTTTGTTTGTTTGTTTGTTTTTGAATTCTATATTGTTTACTTCTGCCCTGATTTTTTTAATTTATCTTCTCCTACTGGGTTTGGGGTGCTCTTGTTGCTCTCCTTCTGTTTCCTTTAGGTTCGTTGTTAGATTTTGTACTTGTGCTTTTTCTAGTTTCTTGAAATAGTCCTGGAGTGCAATGCACTTTCTTCTTAGGACTGCTTTTGCCAGATCCCATAGAGTTTGAATTGTTCCATTTTCATTTTCATTGTTTCCATACATTTTTAATTTCATCTCTAATTGCCTGACTGGCCCATTCGTTCTTTAGGAGGGTGTTCTTTAACCTCCATGTGTTTGGAGGTTTTCCAGACTTCTTCCTGTGATTGATTTCAAGTTTCATAGCATTGTGATCTGAAAGTGTGCATGGTATAATATCAATTCTTTTATATTTATTGAGGGCTGCTTTATGTCCAGTATGTGATCTATCTTGGAGAATGTGCCATTAGCACTTGAGAAGAAAGCGAATTCCTTAGCCTCAGGATGTAGAGTTCTAAATATATCTGTCAAATCCATCTGGTCCCATGTGTCATTGAAGATCATTGTTTCTATCGTGATTTTATGTCTAGTTTATGTATCCATTGCTATAAGTGGAATATTAAAGCCCACTGCTATTACTACGTTCTTATCCATAAGATAGCTTCTGTTTGTAATTAATTGTTTTATGTATTTAGTTACTCCCCTATTCGGAGTGTAGACATTTATAATCGTTAACTCTTCCTGATCGATAGACCCTGTAATTAGTATATAATGCCCTTCTTCATCCCTTATTACTGCCTTTACTTTAAAGTCCACTTTGTCTGATATAAGTATAGCTACTCTAGCTTTCTTTTGACTTCCGGTAGCATGATAGATATTTCTTCATCCTCATTCAATCTGAAGGTGTCTTCCAGTCTAAAATGAGTTTCTTGTAGACAGCAAATAGATGGATTTTATTTTTTTAGTCCATTCTGCCACCCTATGTCTTTTACTTGGAGCATTTAGTCCATTTACATTCGGTGTCATTATTGAAAAATATGGGTTTAGAGTCATTGTGTTCCTTGTAGGATTCATGCTTGTGGTGGTGTCTCTGGTACCTTGTGTTCCTTGCTACATTTCCCTCATAAAGTCCCCCTCAGGTTTTCTTATAAGGCTGGTTTAGTAGTGATGAATTGTTTCAATTTTTATTTATTTGGAAAGACTTGTATCTCTCCTTCTAGTCTGAATGACAGGCTTGCTGGATAGAGGATTCTTGGCTGCATGTTCATCATATTGAAGATTTCTTGCCATTCTTTCCTGGTCTTTCAAGTTTCAGTAGATAGGTCTGTCACCACTCTGATAGTTTTCCCTTTGTATGTTAGGGCCCTTTTATCTCTAGCTGTTTTCAGATTTTTCTCTTTTCCCTTATATTTTGTCAGGTTTATTATTATATGTCGTGCAGATGATTGATTCAAGAGGGGAGTACTCTGTGTCTCCTGAAAAATCATTGTCTGTTTCCTACTCTAGGTTTGGGAGTTTCTCTTATATAATTTGTTGAAGGACTCCGTCATCGCCTTCCCTCTCTCTTCATTTTCTGGAATTCCTATATGAATATTATTTTGTTTGATTGTATCACTCAGCTCCAAATTCTGCTTTCATGTTCCTGGATCAGTGTATCTCTCTTTTGCTCTGCTTTCTTTTTGTCTATAATTGTATCTTCTAATTCCCCTATTCTCCTCTCTGCCTGTTCAGTCCATGCATTGGGCACCTCTATTTTATTATGCATCTCATTCATAGCATTTTTAAATTCATCATATCCATTTTTAAGCTCCATAATGTTTGTAGCCATTCTTTCTCTGATGTCCTCCATGCTTTTTTTCAAGCCCGGCAATTAATTTATGATTATTGTTCTAAATTCTTGTTCAGTTATGTTGCTTATATATGTTTTGAGCAGTTCTTTAGCTGTTATTTCTTCCTGGAATTTCTTTGGAAGAGAGTTGTTTTGTTTTGTCATTTTGACAGCTTTCTATCTGTTGTTAGTTTTAAAAGTTTGTTATGCACTTTGCACCTGCAAGTACTGCTGTATTAAAGGCTCTTTGACTGTCCAGTGCCTTTCCATTCAGGAAGTGTTCTTTGAATAGTGTCTTTTGGTCTCTCTTGTTGAGACTTTGGTTATTTCATTTCCCTACTTATAGTGGTATCTGGGACTCTCCACCATGTGTAATTTGGCTTGTTTCCTGTGACAGCCCTGGAAAAGAATACAGTTAGACAAAAATACAGGGAACCAAGACACAGAAAAGCACAGACAAATCCAACAAACACCCAAAGTGAAAGGGAAAAATAAAAAGGAAAGAAAAAATAAGGGAATAAAAGAGGAAGAAGGAAAAACAAATAATAAAAATTAAAAAAAAAAATAAAAAAAGAGGAAAAGAAAAAACCCCAAAAGAAAAAGGACAGTCTAAAAGCATAAAATCAGAATTCCCAACTACAAATAAAGTTCTGGTTGTATGTAGTGCTGATGGAAGAGCATACACAAAGAGAGAAATGGCAGGTGCAGGAAGAAGAGAAATTGGAAGAAAAATGATCAGGCAGAGAGACTAACGGGCTTAATTCAGAGAGAGAAAGAGGAGAGTATGGCAAGAGGCAAGGAGAAAGAAATGAAGATAATGTTACTCAGAAAAGTATATAGTCTGATTACTCCAGAGAAAGAGAGATAGAAAGGTAGTGGTGGAGGCGTAGAATATACATCTAGAGAATGGATTAAATGTGAATGTTTAAGCAAACCAGTGACCAGAGTGCCCAGTCCAGTAAAGGGGTGGGTTACGAATGAGACAAAGGAAAGTACATATGAATACAAAGAATTGATCTAGAATTAATCATGGTAGTGCATCAATGTTGGTCTTGCCCCTGTTCCAGTTTTAAAAAAAAAAAAAAAAGAAAGAAAGAAAAGAAAAAAGAAAAAAAAAGCAGTTTTCTAGCTGGGAAGGGCATGGTTTGGTGTAGGCGGGTCTTAGCCTCCACTTCATCCTGTGGGCCACTCCCTGAGGTCCCGCCTTGGTGGTTGTAGGGAGAAAAATGGCGGTACCCCAGTCCCCTCCAACCAAGTGTTGCAACTCACTCTTTTGGGTCTAATCTTCCTGTGCCGCAGGCATGCCAAGCTGTGTCCTGCTCTATGTCCCAAACCTCGCCTCATTTCCAGGTCTTAGTCAGTGTGCCCCATTGATACCACCCGAAATGTAAACCGGCAGGCTGAGTCCCTCTGAGCAGTTTCAAGTCTCTCGCCTCCCCACTGGGAATCGAGCGGAGCCAGAAGAAAGGCAAAGTGGCTTCATGCGTACCACTTCCCCTCCAGGTTGAGCTGGCAAGCAGAGGATCGGTTTCTCCAGGTGTCGCCTGGGACCAGTGCGTCCTGCTCAAGGTCAGCTGGACAGCTGGAAACCGGATCCCTCTGTGTCCTGAGCCAAGGTTTTTCTCTTCTCCAGGGACAGGGCAGTTTCTTGAACAGTTTCAGCCACTTTTTCTTTTCCCCCTTGATTCACCATGGCTCCCTGCAAAAGGGGCTCCCTCCCCCCGTGTCTCCCGTCCCGGCCCATTTTTATCTTCTCCAGTTC
>NW_027528809.1:10913-24063 GCF_008692635.1 Crocuta crocuta
AGCGGACTCTGTCTCCTTTTTTCTCCCAAACTCCTGGATTCTGTAAGGGTTCCTATGGCTTCAGGCATTCTCAGTTTGAGAGATGGGGGCGAATGAAATGTAGGGAGCTCCCTACTTCTCCACCATCTTGCCTCCCCTGTTTTTATTTCTGAGAGAGAGATATACAGTGTGAGCAGGGGAGGGTCATAGAGAGAGGGAGACAAAGAATCTGAATCAGGTTACAGGCTCTGAGCTAGCTGTCAGCACAGAGCCCGACATAGGGCTCAAACCCACTGACTGTGAGTTCATGACCTGTGCCGAAGTCTGACGCTTAACCAACTGAGACAACGAGGCGCCCTTTCCCCACTATTTTTAAGCCTCATTTCCCCCCATAATTTTATCTTCCGTATCATCTATTCTCTCTTTTGCTTCTTTTATCCTCACTGTGACTGTATTCAGTCAGTTTTTTATCTTCAATTATAGTGTTTCTTTATTTCAGCAGGACTGGTTTTTCGTCTATGATCTCAGTAAGAAGGGTTTCTCTGATGTCTTCTATGCACTTTTTCAAGCCCAGGTAGTAATCTTTTGACTCTTGTTCTAAATTCTTGTTCAGATATATTGCTTATGTCTCTTTTGAGCAAGTTCCTGGCTGTGATTTCTCTTTTGGGAGGAATTTCTCAATTGTTATTTTGCTGCATTTCTTTCTTTTGCACATTTTAAGGGCTTGTTACATTTCCTGTACTTGAGAGCAATAATATATTAATACNCGAAGTGTTTTGGAGGATTCTGTGTACACTCTGCTATTGTGTTTTGTTTACTCTTTCCACTGTTCAGTCTTCTGCAGATATCATCTTTGTTTGTAATGGGTAGTGTCTTGGCCATTAAGTAGTCGTGCTTTTATTTGTTAAAATAAGCCTGAAAAATGGAAAAGTAATGCCTGATCCCAAAATGAGAAAAGGAAAGGGAAAAACAAACAAAGACACACACACACACACACAAAACAAACTATAAGGCTGATTTCAAAGAAAAAGAAAGGAAAAAAGAAATATAAGTGAAAAAATTAAGCCTGATTCCAAAAAAAAAGAGAAGAATATGAAACAAACAAAGAAACAAAACAACTATGAACCTGATTATTTAAAAAATGAGGAAAGTAAATTTAAAAAGGCTGGTTTTATTTCCCCCAGATGTGCTGGTGTCATTTTGAAGCACTTGATTTTCAGTACACTTGGTGCATGCAGGGTACTGCCTGTGCTGGTCTTCTGGAGGAGATCCCTGCTGAGCTGGCTCAGAATCAGTTCGTCCCAATAAATAATGAGTTGCGAGGCACAGAAGGGCAGATTTTGGTGTAAGTGGGTCCCTCCGCCACTGGTGACTGACCTGTTTACTGAAGTCCCACAGTGTTGGTGTTGGGGAAGAACAGTGCCACTCCAAATTCTCATCCCTGGACAAGGGATCTCACACTCTGCTTTTCAGGTAGCCCTCACAGAAAAGCAAGGGAAGTCAGCTTGCCTTGCATAATTCTCTGGTGTTTTTTCTTTGGTACGTGGCTAGGATTCAAAACTCAAAGTCTTAATTAAAGGATGTGGCACTGTGTGGTCCCGCCCCTTCCTCTGGAGGAAAGACTCTCCACATTGGGACTGATGCTCTTTGTCCCAGAAAAATAGTCCTATGTCTGTGCAGTGTGTGGAATCTATGGTGTAGATTTGCTAAATGTAGCAACAAAGTTATATTCTATCTGGGGAACCCTCTGTCCCCTGGTCATTAAAGGCCTTTTATTGGTGCTTACGCAGTCTTTTCTTCTTGGAAAGGCAATATACCTTCTTCCAAAAGTACTCCAAGAAGATGAAAGTTCTGTCCCAGTGTACACTGGATATCCCTATACCACAGTTATCCCGACACCATACTGTGCACTCAGGGGCCAGCACCTTCCTTTTCCCCAGAAGCTTGTGCTACACTCCACTCTGGTGAAAGTCACCCACTTCCAAAACCTCAGAGTTTGAGCTCCAAATGCTGTTTAAAACAAACAGACAAACAAAAGCCTAGGAAACTCAGTACTTCTTGCTCCCCAGTTGGTGGTCCAGAGAGGTTTTGGTTTTGTGAAAGCCCAATGCCACACTCTCTCAACCCTTCTTTCCTTCTCTCCTTTTTGTCTCTCCATGGAAAGAGTTCCCACCCCTCTGTGGCACTGCAGTTTTTCTCTACCCCAATTCACTTCCATGAACCTCACACCTACCATGGTGTCTCTCTCCAACCATGGAATTATTTCTGCCAGTCTACAGACCAATTTCCTGGGTGTTCCTAGTGATCTGACTTCAATACAGTTGTCTTTGAGAGAAAGGGAAAGCCCAGGCCCTCCCCCCCCACTTCTCTGCCATCTTAACTCCTTTTTTATCAACTCAAAATTTGTTAAGGACTTAAATAGGAGACCTAATACCATAAAACTCCTTAAAAATCATTAAAAAGCTCCTTGACATGGGTCTTGGTAATGAAATTTTGAAAATGACACCTAAAGCACAAGCAACAAGATAAAAATAATTGAGGCTACTTGACAAGAAGCTTGTGCATAGCAAAAGAAAACCATCAACAAACTGAAAAGACAACCTATGGAATGGGAAAACATATTTGCAAACCACATATCTGATATTTGGGTTAAATATCCAAAACATATAAATTATTCATACAACCCAATAGCATAAATTAATAAATAAATACCCAATTAAAAACTGAACAAATGACCTGGGTAGATATTTCTCCTAAGAAGACATATGAAAGGCTAACAGGTACATGAAAAATGCTCAACATCACTAGTCATTAGGAAATACAAATTAAAACTTCATTCTTGTTGTTAGAATTGCCATCATCCAAAAGAAAAGATATAACAAACACCAGCATGGATATGGAAGAACTCTTGTGCACTGTTAGTGGGGCTGTAAATTGGTATAGTCACTAAGGAAAATTGTATGGAGGATCATTAAAAAAACAGAAATACCATATGATCCAGCAATTCTAAATCTGGGAACATATCCAAACGTAACAAAAACACTAACTTTAAAAGACATCTGCACCCCCATGTTAATAGCAGCATTATTTACAACAACCAAGACATGGAAACATCCTAAGTGTCCATCAATGGGTAAATGGATTTAAAAAAAAAGTGTGTGTGTGTGTGTGTGTGTGTGTGTGTGTGTAGAAATATTACCCAGTCATTATAAAATGAAGAAATCCTTCCATATGTCACAACATAGATGAACCTTGAAGACATGCTAAATGAAATAAGACAAAGAAAGACAAATACTGTATGATCTCACTTATATGTCGATTCTAAAGAAAATAAAACAATAACAAACTAGACAGGACACTTGGGTAGCTCATTTGGTTAAGTGTTGAATTCTTGATTCAGCTTAGGTCATGATCTCACTGTTTTGTGAGTTACAGTCCCATTACAAACTCTGTACACTGACCATGTGGAGCCTACATTGGATTATTCTTCTTTCTCAGTTTTCTCTTCCCCTCCCCCACTTGTGCTCTGTCTCTCTCAAACTAAATAATTATTTATTTATTTTATTTTTTAAACTTTTTTACTGTTTATTTATTTTTGAGACAGAGACAGACAGCATGAGTGGGGGAGGGGCAGAAAGAGAGGGAAACACAGAATCCAAAGTAAGCTCCAGTCTCTGAGCTGCCAGCACAGCTGACGTGTGGAGCTCAAACCCACACATGAACTGCAAGATAATGACATAAGCCGAAGTCGGATGCTTAACCAACTGAGCCACCCAGGCGCCCCCAAATAAATAATTCTTTAAAAACTACAGAAAGAACTCAGACATGTGGTTACCAGATGTGAAGGGAAGAATAAATCCTAAGAGTTTTTATCACAAAAAGTATTTTCCTTTTATTCTTTTCTTCTTTCTTTTCATTCTATTGTCTCTATATGAGGAAATGGATGCTACCCAAATATATTGTGGTAATCCCTTCAAAATACATCTAAACCAAACCATCATGCTCTGCACCTTAAACTTATACAGTGATGTATGTCAGTTCTTTCTCAATAATACTGAAAAAGAAACAAAAAAATAAAATGTGAAAATAATAGGCACAGTACATATGTCAGAATGTATTCTTCTCTACAGTGCAAATGAAATGGTTTTGGCAAGAAATAATTCAATTCCTTTACCATTGATTACAAACCCATTGGTGGTAGATGAGTCATTATGAGGTCATTATCGAGAAGTGCACATTGATACACACCAGGTCTAGATACATTTTAATCTTAGTCAACTGTAAGAGCTAGTTATAGTGTTACTCATCAGCCAGTTAACAATAGCACATATTCCAAACATAATAATTTTTACCCTAATTTATCAACTGTAATGTTTTATAGAATTTCCATCATTTGTCTCCTGTCCCAGAATCTCTCATAGCCATCTTGTTTACTATCTCTAAGAACAACCCTTCCTCCCAATCTCAGAATCCTCACTCCAACTGGTCTAAAATATGAACATAAGGACTCCTCATTTTGGAATGATCCACTGTTATATATGGAGTTTATGGAATCTGGACCCAATCCTGGTGCTACCATTTAATAGCTGTCTGACTTGAAAACCAAACAACTGACGCTGGTAAGGATATGGAGATATGGAACCCTCTTTCACTGTTGGTGGGTATGAAAACTGGTGTAGCTGCTCTGGAAAATAGTGTGGAGGTTCCTCAAAAAATTAAAAATAGAACTAACCTGCGACCCAGCAATAGCACTATTATGAACTTATCCAAAGGATACAAGAATGCTGATTCATAGGGGCACATGTACCCCAATATTTATAGCAGCACTTTAAATAATAGCCAAATTATGGAAAGACCCTAAATGTCCATCAATTGATGAATGGTTAAAGAAGATGTGTTTTATATATACAACGGAAGAGTACTTGGCAATGAGAAAAAATGAAATCATGTCATTTGTAGCAACATGGATGGAACTGGAGGGTATTACGCTAAGTGAAATAGTCAGTCAAAGAAAGACAGATATCATATGTTTTCAGTCATACGTAGAATTTGAGAAACTAATAGAAGACCATGGTGGAAGTGAAGGGGAAAAATAGTTTCAAACAGAGAGGGGGGCGAGGCAAACTGTAAGAGACTCTTAAATACAGAGAACAAACTGAGGGTTGATGGGGGGGGCAGGGAGAAGAGAAAATTGGTGACAGGCATTGAGGAGGGCACTTGTTGGGATGAGAACTGGGTGTTATATGTAAGCTATGAATCATAGGAATCTAACCCCAAAACCAAGAGCACACTGTATATACTGTATGATAGCCAACTTGAAAATAAGTTATATATATACATATACAGTTTATATATAAATTGTAACTGAAGAAAAACTGAAATAAAGCCTAAAAATAATGTCAAAAAAAGAAAAAAACACAGGTGTGCTTTCTTTTTATAGGAATTAGAGTAGTAACAATATTTATTAGATTAAAATAAGATTAAAACTCTCTAAGTTTTCTCTTAGCTCTGCAGTTAAGACTTTTTAAAGTAGGGAAGAGAAGCCAACATGGCAGAGAAATAGGGGATCTGTACCTTCTGCATCTCTCGAACAAAGAAGAGCTGAAGTCAAAGGACTTTGAACTCCAAGAGTCTGGGAGGAAAAAAGACTGAGTCTACCAGGGAGAAACTGGTATGACCTAAAGGACCATAGGTGGGTGATTGCAAACTGGGGGAGGTAAAACAGTCTGTGTAGGCACAGAGGGAAGGGATCCCATTCTGCAAAAAGACAAAGAGAAGAGAAAAAGAGGCTGGAGATCCATAGGACTATATCTGGACAAGAGAAAATCCTTGGACCAAGATGGAGAGGGATCCCATCTCTAACTGCAGGCCTTTCTTCAGATGGGGCCAGCTGCTGTGTTTCTGCACCTGGGGAGGAGGAGAGCCATCTTCGGGTTTGGTGGTAGGTCAGGGGCGCAGTTCCCAGCAGGAGAAACTGGTTCCCTCCCCTGTAGTGCTGCAGCACAGGACAAAGCCAGCCAGGACCACATATCAGGGTCATAGAGGGCGATTCCCCAGTGCTGGGGGAACACAGAACAAGAGTTTAAATCCCATCTAAGTTCCAGGGAACAGGGATCAGTGGACCGAGAAAGGCTGCCCCTTTTGCATCCACTGCAAAGTAAAGGTGACTCAAATGGAGTCCACCAGTCACTGGGATGGTCGCTATTTTTCTCCCCACAACCACCAAGTTGGGGCCTCAGAGATCACTCAGAGGAGCCCACAGTTAAGTTGGGACCTACCTACATGAAACCACGCCCTTCCGTGCCAGGTAATTACTTATCTACTGGAGCAGGATAGACACGGTGGAACCTAACAGCCCCCTCCTCCAGACCAGTGCTACAGCATTGCCTGGGTTAATTATAGGACAATTCTTGTTATTTAGATATAGTCTCCCTTTTCTCCTTCTTATTTTTTCCCTCCTCTAGGTTGGTTACTCTTGTTAGTGGTTTAAATAAACAGATATGTAATCCATTCTCTTGAGGCATGTTCTACACTTCATTACTTTCCTTTCTCCCTCTCTGGAAAAATCAAGAAATATAGTTATTCTGGATAATGTTATCTTCATGTCTTTTTCCTTCCTTCCTTCCTTATTCTCCTTTCTCTCTGGATTAAGCATTTTAGTCTCCCTGCCTGGTCAATATTCATTTTCTCTTCCTCCCTGCCCGGTCATTTCTGTCTTTGTATATGCTCTTCAATCAGCACCAACTGCACACTGCTCTTTACTGGTAGCTGGTGTTTCTGGTTTTATGCTTTTAGATTTTTTTCCTCTCTCTCTATTTTTTTTGTTTGTTTGCTTGTTTTATTTATTTGTGCATTTGAGTGTTTTTGTTTCTTGTCTGTCTCTCAGTTTTCCTTTCCAGGGTCACTTCAAGGAACAAACCAAAGCACACCTGATGGAAGGCCCAAAAGATCAGTATGAGTAGGGAAATAAAATAACCAAAGTCACAACAACAGAGAGCAAGTAACACACTCCAAAAACACCTCCTGAATGGCCAGACCCTGGACAGTGTATGAGCCCCCTTTAATATGGCAGTACTTACAGGTACAGAGCACATAACAAGCTTTTAAAACTTACAAGGGACAAGAGTACCTGGGTGGCTCAGTCAGCAAAGCGTCCGACTTTAGCTCAGGTCATGATCTCATGGTCTGTGGGTTCAAGCCTCATGTCAAGCTCTGTGATGACAGCTCAGAGTCTGGAGGCTGCTTCAGATTCTGTGTCTCCCTTTCTCTCTGCCCCTCCCCTGCTCGCACCGTGTCTCTCTCTCAAAAATAAACAGTTAGAAAATAAAAAAATAAATTAAATAAAAAATAAATTAAAAAATAAAACTTATAAAAGACTGAAAATAGCCAAAATGATGAAATGGATGAATTCTCCTCAAAAGAAATTACAGGAAGAAGTGATAGCTAAAGAATTGATCAAAACAGATATAAGCAACATAACTGAACAAGAATTTAGAATAATGGTCATAAAATCAATCACTGGCTTGAAAAAAGCATAGAAGACAGCAGAGACTCCATTGCTGCAGAGATCAAGGATCTTAAAAATAGAATGAATTAAAAAATGCTATAAGTGAGGTGCAAAATAAAATGGAGGTGGCTACAGCACGGATTGAAGAGGCAGAGGGGAGAATAGGTGAATTAGAAGATAAATTATGGAAAAAGAGGAAGCTGAGAAAAAGAGAGATAAAATGATCTAGGATCTTGAAAGGAGAATTTGAGAACTGAGTGATGCAATCAAATGGAACAATATCTGTATTATAGGAATTCTAGAATAAGAAGAAAGAGAGAAAGGGGCTGCAGGGGTACTTGAACAAATCATAGCTGAGAATTTCCCCAATCTAGGGAAGGAAACAGACGTTGAAATCCAAAAGGCACAGAGAACTTCTCTCAGACGTAACTTGAATTGATCTTCTGCATGACATATCATAGTGAAACTGGCAAAGTATAAAAATGAAGAAAGAATTCTGAAATCAGCTAGGGATAAATGGGCCTTGACATACAAAGGTAGACACATCAGGGTAGTAGCAGACCTAGCCACTGAAATGTGGCAGGCCAGAAAGGAATGGCAGGAAATCTTCAATGTAATGAACAAGAAAAATATGCAGCCAAAATCCTTTATCCAGCAAGCCTGTCATTCAGAATAGAAGGAGAAAGAAATGTTTTTCCAAACAAACAAACCTGAAAAAAGTAATCACCACTAAATCAGCCTTATAAGAAACCCTAAGGGGAACTCTGTGAGTGAAATGTTGCAAGAACAACAAAGTACTAGAGACATCACTACAAGCACGAAACTTACAGATAACATGATGTCTCTAAACCCATATTTTTCAATAATAACACTGAAAGTATATGGACTAAATGCTCCAATCAAAAGACATAGAGTAAAAGAATGGATTTAAAAAAAAAAAAGGAAGTCCCATCTATTTTCTGTCTACAACAGACTAATTTTAGATGGGAGAACACCTTCTGATTGAAACTGAGGGGATGAAGAATTATCTATCATGCTACTGAAAGTCAAAAGAAAGCTGGAGTAGACATACTTATATCAGACAAACTAGACTTTAAAGGCTGTAAGAAGAGATGAAGAAGGGAATTCTATAATAATTACAAGGTCCACCATCAGGAAAAGCTAACAATTACAAATGTTTATGCACCAAATTTGAAAGCACCCAAATATATAAAACAATTAATCATAAACATAAACAATCTTATTGATAAGAATGTGGTAATTGCACAGGACTTGAATATTCCATTTATAGCAATGGGCAAATCATCTACACAGAAAATCAGTAAAGAAAAAAGGGACCTGAATGACACATTGGACCAGATGGACTTGACAGATATATTTAGAACTCTACATCCCAAATCAGTGGAATATACTTTCTTCTCAAGTGCACATGGTACATTCTCCAAGATAGATCATATACCAGGTCACCAAAGAGCCCTCAGTAAATATAAAATAATTGACATCATACCATGCACACTTTCAGATCACAATTCAATGAAACTTGAAATCAACCACAAGCAAAAGTCTAGAAAAGCTCGAGAAGCATGGAGGTTAAAGAACATCCTAGTAAAGAATGAATGGGTCAACTGGGCAATTAGAGAAAGAATTTAAGAATATACGAAAACAAATAAAAATGAAAATACAACAATCCAAACCCTATGGGATGCAGCAAAGGCAGTCCTAAGAGGAAACTACATTGCAATCTAGGCCTATCTCAAGAAACAAGAAAAATCCCAAATACAAAATCTAACAGCATACCTAAAGGAACTAGAAGCAGAACAGCTAAGACACCCCAAACCCAGAAGAAGAAGAAGAGAAATAAAAAAGATTAGATCAGAAATTTAAAAAAAAAATTAGAATACAAAAAAGCGGTAGAACCCATCAAAGAAACCAAGAGTGATTTTTCTGAAAAAGTAAACAAAATTGATAAAACTCTAGCCAGACTTTTCAAAAAAAAAAGAGAGAGAGAGAGAGAGAAAGACCCAAATAGAAAAAATCACTAATGAAAATGGATGTATTACAACTAATCCCTTAGAAAAACAAACAATTATCAGGGAATCATATGAAAAATTATATGCCAACATAGTGGACAACCTGGATAAAATGGACAAATTCCTAAACATCCACACACTACCAAAACTCAAATAGAAAATTTTAGCAGACCCATAACCAGTGAAGAAATTGAATCAGTTATCAAAACTCTCCCGAAAAATAAGAGCCCTGGACCAGACGGCTTCCCTGGGGAATTCTACCGGACATATAAAGCAGAGTCAATACCTATCCTTCTCAAACTGTTCAAAAAAAAAAAAAAAAAAAAANCAGCAAAAAGAGAAAACTACAGGCCAAAATCCCTGATAAATATGGATGCAAAAATCCTCAGCAAACTACTAGCAAATCGAATTCAACAGCATATAAAATGAATTATCCACCATGATCAAGTCGGATTCATTCTTGAGTTACAGGGCTCAATATTCGCACATCAAACAATGTGATACATCACATTAACAAAAGAAAAGATAAGAGCCATATGATCCTGTCGACAGATGCAGAAAAAGCATTTGACAAAATACAGCATCGTTTCTTAATAAAAACTCTTTCAAGAGAGTCAGGATGGAAGGAACATATTTAGACATCATAAAAGCCATTTATTAAAAGCCCACAGCTAATATCCTCAATTAGAAAAAACTGAGAGCTTTCCCCCTGAGATCATGAACACGACAGGAATGTCCACTCTCACCACTGTTGTTTAACATAGTGCTGGAAGTCCTAGCATCAGCCATCAGACAACAAAAGGAAATAAAAGGCATCAGAATTGGAAAAGAAGAAGTCAAACTCTCCCTTTTCGCAGACGACGTGATACTCTACATGGAAAACCTGACAAACTCCACTAAAAGTCTGCTAGAACTGATCCATGAATTCAGCAAAGTCTCAGGGTAAAAAATCAATGTACAGAAATCGGTTGCATTTTTATAGACAAATACTGAAGCAACAGAAAGAGAAATCAAGAAACTGATTCCATTCACAATTGCACCAAAACCCATAAAACACCTAACACACTTAACCAAAGATATAAAATATCAGTATGATGAAAACTATAGAAAGCTTATGAAGGAGAATGAAGAAGACACAAATAAATGGGAAAACATCCCATGCTCATGGATTGGAGGAATAAATATTGTTAAAATGTCAATAATACCCAAGGCAATCTACACATTCAATGCAATCCTAATCAAAATTGCACCAGCATTCTTCTCAAAGCTAGAACAAACAATCCTAAAATTTGTAAGGAACCATAAAAGACCCTGAATGGCCTAAGTAATATTGAAGAAGAAATCACAATGGCAGATTGGCATCACAATCCCAGACTTTAGCCTCTACTACAAAGCTGTAATCATCAAAACAATGTGGTATTGACTCAAACACACACACATAGACCAATGGAATAGAATAGAGAACCCTGAATTGAACCCACAAATGTATGGCCAACTTATCTTTGACAAAGCAGAAAGAGTATCCAATGGAAAAAAGAGGGTCTCTTTAACAAATGTTTCTGGGAGAACTTGACAGCAACATGCAGAAAAATGAAACTAAACCACTTTCTTACACCATATGCAAAAATAAACTTAAAATGGATGAAGGATCTGAATATAAAGCATTAAACCATCCCTGGAGCCTGTGACAGATTCTGTGTCTCCCTCTCTCTCTGCCCCTCCCAGCTCATGTACTGTCTCTCTCTGTGACAAAAATAAATGAACACTAAAATAAAAATAAAAAAAAAAAGGAAACCATCAAAACCCTCGAGGAGAAAGCAAGAAGCAACCTCTTTGATGTCAGTTGCAGCAATTTCTTACTGGACACATCTCCAAAGGCAAGGGAATTAAAAGCAAAAATGAACTATTGGGACCTCATTAAGGTAAAATTCTTCTGTACTCCAAAGGTAATAAGCAACAAAACAAAAAGGCAACCGACAGAATGGAAAAGATATTTGCAAATGACATATCGGATAAAGGGCTAATATTCAAAATCTATATAGAACTCACCAAACTCCACACCAGATAAACAAATAATGCAGTGAAGAAATGGGCAGAAGACATGAGTAGACACCTTTGCAAAGAAGACATCTAGATGGCCAACAGACACATGCAATGACACTTAATGTCACTCGTCATTAGGGAAATACAAAACAAAACCACACTGAGATACTACCTCATGCCAGTCAGACTGGCTAAGATGAACAAATCAGGAGATTATAGATTCTGGCGAGGATGTGGAGAAATGAGAATCTTCTTGCATTTGTGGAATGCAAACTGGTGCAGCCACTCTCAAAAACTATGGAGGTTCCTCAAAAAATTAACAATAGAAGTCCTCTATGACCCAGCAATAGCACTTCTAGGAATTTTCCCAAGGGATACATACAGGAGTGCTGATACATAGGGGCACATGTACCCCAATGTTCATAGCAGCACTTTCAACAATAACCAAATCAAATAATGGAAAGAGACTAAATGTCCAACAACTGATGAATGGATAAAGAAGATGTGGGGGTCACCTGGGTGGCTCAGTTGGTTAAGCATCCGACTTCAGCTCAGGTCATGATCTTGCAGTTTGTGGGTTCAAGCCCCACATCAGGCTTTGTGCTGATGGCTCAGAGCCTGGAGCCTGCATCATATTCTGTGTCTCCCTCTCTCTCTGTCCTTCCCCTGCTCATGCTCTGTCTCTCTCTCTCAAAATAAATCAACATTAAAAATTTTTTTTAAAAAGATATGGTTTATATATACAATAGAATACTACGTGGCAATGAGAAAGAATGAAATCTGGCAATTTGTATCAACATGGATGGAACTGGAATGTATCATGCTAAGAAAATAAGTCAGTTAGAGTAAGAGAGAGAACATATATTTTCACTCATATGTGGATCTTGAGAAACTTAACAGAAGGCCAGGGGGGAGGGGAAGGGGAAAAACGTTACAGAGAGGGAGTGAGGAAAACTTTGAGAGACTCTTATATACTGAGAACAAATTTAGGATTGATGCGGTTGGGGGAGGGTGGAAAGTTGGTGATTGTCATTGAGGAGGGCACTTGTTGGTATGAGCACTGGGTGTTGCATGGAAACCAATCTGACAAAATAAATTATATTTTTAGAAAAGACGGTTTAAAGTATAAAGTAAAGTGTAAATAAAAGACCTTTTACCATGATGAAAAAGAAAAATCAATAGCTCAGCCATCACCTTTTAAAATACAAATCTGATTAGTCCTCTGACATTTAATACAATCATTTCACTTGCTCTTCATATCTAATCCAACAGTTTACTTCCTATATATCTCCTAAATATGTGTACTTCTCTAGCCTGGCCCAAATCAATATTATTATTTTTTTTTTTGTCTAGACTAATTCAAGTGCTTCCTCAATAATGTACATGTATCTACCTGTATCCTATATTATTTTAATACTACAGTGTGGATAGTCTTTTCAGAATGGAAATGTAATCATGCGTTCTCGACCTATCAATGCCTGTAACTCTCTACTGGTTTTCTATTACCATTAGCATACAAACTAATACATTAATGTACCCAGTCTAAGCCCCTATGGGTCAACCTGGAACTACTTCTCCATTCTTGGCCCTC
>NW_027528809.1:24155-27390 GCF_008692635.1 Crocuta crocuta
TATCAACATACCCACTGCTGCCTTTCCGTCACTATGCTCTAGCCACACTGGTCTTAGTTGGTTCTTTCATACTTACTATTCTTCCTCCCAATTTAGTATCTTTGTACATACTACTCTTTCTCCATGGAATGTCTGTCTTTTCTCTCATATCCAATTAATGACAACTCAACCTATCAACTAGTCTTAAGCATTACTTGCTCAGGAAATCACCAAGAATAAGTCAAATCTTCATATTATGGAATCTCATTCACCATATGCCTCTACCTTATAACACTTTTTTTAACATTTGTATTTTTACATCTATTTCTTACAGTATGTGATACATGTATAGCTCCTTGCTAGCCATTGAGCTTGAAGAGGACAGGTTACCACTGCATCCCCAGAACCTAACAGTTTCTGCCACATAATAAGTTTCTAAATCAGGTGGCCTGGATTATAGTCCTAGCTAGTATCTATTTTTCTATGTGATCCTTGATTTTTCAAGGAGCATGATCTCTCCATGCTTCAACATTCTCACCTTTAAAATAAAAGTAATAATCTCTTTATCATAGAGTTGTTTACAAGAATAGACAATATTTAATTACTTATTTTTGAAATTTCAATATATAGCTCAGATCTGTTAATTGAAAGAATATAATTAATAAAACTAGTAGTATAACAGGCTGGTATAGATTGGTATAACCTTGTATGTATTATAGTTACAGTAGCACCTCCAGAAAGGTGTAGGTGGAAGATATATGAATAATTTCCTACCTCTGGTTAAATTCACTATCTCCTAAGTGTTTGTAGCTATACTTTCTAATGGAAAGAATTGACCTCTGTCAATGACCCTAAAATCCTTTTCCTATAGCCCATACATCTCTGCCCACAGTCTTTATTCCTCTTGTGCATGTGACATACTTGTAATCTTCTAGTAGGAACTCTCAGGGTTGATGAGTTATCCCTGAAAATTGGTAATTTCAGAAGTAGGGTCCACAATCAGAGATGGCCTCTGATCAGCTCATACTGTTATAGGAGAAAGTAAGAGACACCTGGACCATATTGTTAGAGAACTGGAATGAGAGGAATAGAGAAGAGATTTTATATTTAAATTTGCCACATTTTCTTTTTACCAAAGATTTAACTTCTACCATAAGAAGATAATGACTGTAACTAAGATTTATACCAAGAAGCTATTGTATCAAGAAAAAAAGGATAACTAAGGCAATAGCTGTATATGTCTTACTGACTACTGGATTCTAGTGTCTAACACAAGGCCTAGCATTTAATGGGCTCTCAGTAAATATATGCTGTAAGACTAAATGATGTCAAGAAATTAAAAAGTAATAAGTTAATAAATAGAGCAACATATTGGTAAATGTAACTAGAAGCAATGAACAAACACAATTCGAGTAATTGGAGACCCCTTACTCAGAGGGTTAGTTCTTGCTTCTAGCCTCCACTTAATCCTTTACAATGTCCTCAAAGCATAAAGGTGCTTCAATATCAGTTACCTCAAAACTTTCCTGTGTAAGATCAAAAGGTAGCCCACAAATTTCATTCCGAAGTGTATTTGCACTCATTTCTTCTCTAGTTCCAAGAGTTCCATACCATTCACAAGTCAACTACACGTATTAAACATTTCTTGACTTTGTTTTGATGACGTAGCACCTGTCAAATGAAGTAGAATATAAATCTGGAAGATCTCCTCAGACCTTTAACTTATTTTGAGTAGCCCAGAAGAGAAGAGATTTGAAAAAATATTCCATGATCAGTGCAGCTGGAGGAGGTTCAGAAATCCTATTACCCTCATGGGGCTGGATAATTATTAAAACCATTACTACGGTGCCTGGTTGGCTCAGTTGATTAAGTGTTTGACTCTTAATTTCAGCTCAGGTCATGATCTTATGGTCATGAGGTCAAAACCCGCATTGGGCTCCACACTGGGCATGTAGTCTGCTTAAGATTCTTTTTCCCTTCTCCCTCTGCCCTCCCCCACAAGGAAAAAAAAAGAATGCAGCAACAAGTTTTTAAAACCAGTATTACTCAGTGATTTTTACATTAAACAAAAAATAAAGATCTGAAGTATTTTAAGAATACTCCCATCAAATATAACATATATTTACAAGTAATTTGTACTTATACACACATATGCAATTTTAATATGAGGGCATATTTATATGATGTAAATATAATTAGTGCTACTTTTTCACATGGAAAGAAATGTTTAGATTAACTAAACAATAATCATAATTAATGTACTTGTTTCTTGTTTTGTTTTGATTTAGTTTGGTTTAAAACTCTTGACTATCCTCCACTGGAAAAAACAAAAAAGCTTGGTTAAATGTACAGTTTTATCTTTCATGTGGAGAGATGAAGGTTTAAAAATGTAACTCTGATGCACTTTGAAATTAAAATAATGAAAACGGGGGAGAAAGTTTGTCAAACAGGAGGATGGCCAAATACAACTACATGCTCCAAGTCTCAAACAGTTCTGTTTGTATTAATTTTTTAATGTTTATTTTTGAGAGAGAGAGAAAGAGAGAAAGAGAGCACGAATAGGGAAGGGGCAGAGAGAGTGGGAAACACGGAAACCAAAGCAGGTTCCAGCCTCTGAGCTGTCAGCACATAGCCCAACATAGGGTTCAAACCCACGAACTGTGAGATCATGACCTGAGCTGGAGTTGGACACTTAACTGACTGAGCTACCTCAGCAACTCAGCTTCATACAGTTTCTGCTTGAAAAGTCAAAGTGCTGTTGAAAGAAGAAAAACAAAAAGAATCCATGTTCCTTTTTCATAGTGCATCATGAAGGGCAGCATTCAGCTCTGTTTTTAATGCCAAGCTGTTGGGGTGCCTGGGTGGCTCAGTCGGTTAAGCGTCTGACTTTAGCTCAGGTCATGATTTCACGGTTGGTGGGTTTGAGCCCCCCGTCAGGTTCTGTGCTGACAGCCAGCTCAGAGCCTGGAGCCTGTTTCAGATTCTGTATCTCCCTCTCTCTCTCTGGCCCTCCCCTGCTCACGCTGTCTCTCTCTCTCTCCGAAATAAATAAAACATAATTTCTTTTTAAATGCCAAGCTGTCAAACAATAAAAAGGAGCATTATTTTAGAGTCCTTGAAATGACTTATAAAAAGCCTTTCAGAAGATTAAGACACTGGTGGTGCTATGTAAATGTCTCACTTGAAATTGAAATTCTTAAAAAATAAATGTTTACTTTGCTTTCCATTTACAGAAAAATTTAAATGTCTCTCCCAA
>NW_027528809.1:27499-32181 GCF_008692635.1 Crocuta crocuta
CCTGGAACAGAACACTGGGCTTGCTTGGCATGTTATAAGCAAAGTCTATGATATGTGTTTCTGGCAATAAAATGAATTTAATGGACATAAAAATAACTCCACATATACAATACCTTAAAATGTGAGATAAAATATCTTTAGATATTTCTTTAAAAATATTTGTGATTGAGGGAGGGGGCAAGATGGCGGAGAAGTAGGGAGCACCATACATTGCATTTGCCCCCATGCACGGAAAAGAACTGAAGCCATAGGAAACCTTACAGAATCCAAGAGATAGGGAGAAAAATGACACAGAATCCACTGAGAAAGCCTTCTAATGTGAGTGCAAACTGGGGAAGATAAAATCGGGTGGGATCAGAGACTCAGAGGGACGGGGGCGAACCCCTCTGAGGGGAGTGAGAGAAGAGAGGCCAAAGCTACTCAAGACATGGTCCCTGTCGCTGGGGAACAGAAAAACCTCCACTNCCAGCTGGTCCTGGAGGGGCCGTGCGCCTACCGCTCCTTTGTGCTCCTGGCTCAGCTGGACCCCTAGAGGTGCTGCACACCCGACTCCGACTCCGAGCTCCTGGCTCCGCTAGATCCTTAGAGGGGAGGCGAAGGGCTTAAAACTGGTAGATATGCCCGCGAGTTCCTGTTTCGGGTGAAGAGACACAGAGGGACCCGGCTTCCACTCTCCAACAGACCCGAGGCACCCCCAGGCAAATCCCAGTCCTTGCTCGCCAAGCCAAACCGACCTGGAGGAGAAGGGAGCAGAGATTCTGGCTCAATCCTCAGGGCTAGGCAAGAGGATTGGAATTGCCCTCAGGGAATCACCTGCGAAGTTGTGTCTATGGCAATTTCAGTGGGGCGTGCAGACGGGGATTTGGAAACTAGGCCTGACCTGGGTTAAAGAGTGCGACCCACTTTGGCTGCGCCCCTGGCACTGGGAGCTTGCACACCCAAAAAAGTGAGGTGCAGCGCTTGGTTCAAGAAGGGACTGGAGGGCTGCCACTCTCTTCTCCACAAACGCCAAGGCAGAACTCCCGCCTGACACATTGGATCAAACTACCCCATCACTGCTAGAGAGCTGCCCTCCTCTTTTTTTTTTTTCCCCCCGGAACACTGACCTGATTAATTCTGGTCACTGGCTTGCTTAAACAGTCACATTAAGTCCATTCTGTAAATGTAAATTCAACACCTACCTACGTTTTCATCTCTTTCTCTCAGGAGTAATTAGATTATGTACTTTCGCTGGATAAAACCAGCGTCCTTCTCTCACCTCTCCAACCATATTCAACCCTTTAGCTCTTTGAAAAAAGCTTCTTATCCCTTCTGCCTGTTTAATCTATTTCCAATTTTGTCTCATTCCCACCCTGTCTTCTTTCTCTTTCTCTATGCTCTTCAACCAGTACTGCAACACCCGGCTATTTAATTGCAGCTGGGAAATCTGGTTATATGTTTTAAAACGTTCTTTGTCCATTGGTTTTCCTATTTTTTTCCTTTTCTTTTCTTCTTTTTGACTTTTAATGTATTTTTTATTTTCTATTATGCGCCTTTCCTCCTCCATCATTTCTCTTTACTTTTTCGTTTTCCTTCTTGGTTTACACCTTTGCTGGATTTATCTGTGCGTTGGTGTGCCTCTGTTCCCTGTGTGTTTGTCTGTCTGTTTTCTTCTCCAGGGCTACCTCCAGAAATAAGCCAAAGTACACATGGTGGAGAGTCCCAAATACCACTACGAGTAGGAAAATAAAATGACCAAGGTCTCAACAAGAGAGACAAAGTGATAACATTCAGAGAACACTTTCTGAAAGGATAGGCCCTGGACATTCAAAGAATATTTTTGGGTACAGCAGCGCTCACAGGTTCAGAGAGGATAACAAGTCTTTAAAACTAACAAGAGATAGAAAGCTAACCAGAATGACGAAACGAAAGAGCTCTCCGCCAAAGAAATTCCAAGAAGAAATGACAGCTAATGAACTGATCAAAACAGATATAAGCAGCATAACTGAACAAGATTTTAAACCGTAATAATAAAATTAATAGCTGGGCTTGAAAAAGCATAGAGACCATCAAAGAAACTATGGCTACAAACAAGATGGAGCATAAAAATAGGCATGATGAATTAAAAAATGTGATAAATTAGATACATAATAAATTGGAGGCATCCAATTCACGTATTGAAGAGGCAGAAAGGAGAATAAGTGATTTAGAAGACACCATTATAGAAAAAGAAGAAACTTGCAAAAAGAGAGATAAACTGATCCAGGAACACGAAAGAAGAGTTCGAGAGCTCACCAATAAAATCAAACGGAGCAATATCCATATCATGGGAATTCCAGAAGAGGAAGAGAGAGGGAAAGGTGCTGAAGGAGTCCTGGAACAAATTATAGCAGAGAACTTCGCCAACATGGAGAGGGAAGTAAACGTTAAAATTCAAGAGGCACAAAGAACTCCACTCAGACGTAACTTGAATCGATCATCTGCACGACATATCATAGTGAAACTGGCAAAATATAAGGACAAAGAGAGAATTTTGAAANACTACACATTAAATTCAATCCCAATCAAAATTGCATCAGCACACTTCTCAAAATTAGAACAAACTATCCTCAAATTTGTATGGAACCACAAAGGACTCCGAATAGCCAAAGTAATACTGAAGAAGAAAACCAAAANTCAAAATAAAGAAGAATGAAACTAGATCATTTTGTGACACCATACACAAAAATAAACTCAAAATGGATAAAGGACCTGAACGTGAGACAGGAAACCATCAAAACCCTAGAGTACAAAGCAGGATCCAACCTCCTTGACCTCCACTGCAGCAACTTATTACTTTACACATGCCCAAAAGCAAGGGAATCAAGAGCAAAAATAAACTATTGGGACCTCATCAAGATGAAAATCTTCTGNAATAAAAATAAAATATTTGTGATTGATAATAGAATCAATGGAGGGACTAGAAATGACCAAAAAATCTAATAACTAAGGACCACAGTAATATGCCCCTGGCAATCATGTTTGCACTATTTGCCACTATCTTCCCTGCAGTGAGTTACAGTTCTTTGGCAAGAAGCAGACATATGAACCCATCTGNATAGTTATTTTTTTATATTTGAGTATAGTTGACTCAATTTTTATTTTAAATTTTAGTACAAAATGTTACATTAGTTTCAGGTGTACATGAGAGTGATTTCAATTTCTCTATATGTTATGCTATGCTCGCTACAAGGGTAGCTACAATCTATTACCACACAGTGTTATTATAATATAACTGACTATGTGCCCTATAACGTACCTTTTATTCCCATGACTTATTCATTCCATAATCAAAAGCCTGGGTCTCCCACACATCTTCACCCATTTTGGCCACCTTTCAATCCCTCCTCTCTGGCAAACATCAACTTGTTCTCTGTATTCATAACTCTAACTCTGTTTTTTGTTTGTTTGTTTATTCATTTGCTTTGTTTTAATAGATCCCACATATGAGAAAAGTCATGTAGTATTTGTCTTTCTCAGTTTGACTTATTTCACTTAGTGTAATACGTGTTGTTGCAAATGGCAAGACACCATGCTTTTTTATGGCTATATATATTTCATTGTGTGTATATCTCTGTGAGATATATATTTGTGATATTTGATATATCACAACTCCCTTAGCTATTTGTCTACTGATGAACATTAATGTTGTTTTCATATATTGGCTATTGTAAATAATGCTGCAGTAAACATTGTAATGTTTTCAAATTAGTGTTTTTGTTTACTTTGGATAAATACCCAGTAATGGAATTATTGGATCATGTAGTATTTTTATTTTTAATTTTTTGAGGAACCACAACACTGTTTTCCACAATGGCTGTACCAATCTAGATTCCCCCAACAGTACACAGGGTTCCTTTATCTCCACATCTTGGCCAACACTTGTTATTTCTTTTCTTTTATTTTAGTCATTCTGATATGTGTAAGGTGATATCTCATTGTGGTTTTGATTTGCATTTCCCTGATAATTAGTGATGTTGAACATCTTTTTATGTGTCTGTTGGAAAAAATTAAACAACCAAAATGTATTTTCTTACAGTTCTAGAGGCTAGAAGTCCAAGATCAAGATGTCGACAGGTTGGTTTCTTCTAAGGCCTCTCTCCTTGGCTTCTAGATGGCCATTTTCTCCTTGTGTCTTCACATGGCCTCCTCTCTGTGCATGTGTTCTCCTAACATCCTTTTCTTATAAGGACACCAATCATATTGGATTTGGGTCCACATTTATGATGTCACTGAACTTTAATTACCTCTTTAAAGTCTATCTCCAAGTACAGTTACATTCTGATGTACTGGATATTAGAACTTTAATTTATGTATTGGGGTGGGGAACACAATTTAGCCCATACCCCCACTGTTGGGTCCCATTAGTCAAATTTATATTTTTGCATAACCCATATAAACCTAAGCCACATTGTGGTTCAATTTCAATTCAATGTTTCATGTAAAAAAATGTAAAGTCAACATACAACAAATAATTGAAAACTATTAAAATATTTAAGGAAATATTGGGATATTCCACAAAGGGTTCCAAAGTATATACACTATAATTTTTTAAATATTATCCACTTATCTCTTCAAAATCCCAGTCATTATAACATGTAGCTAATCTGATATTTATCTTCCCTTTCTGTTACTTCTAGATACTCCCAGTCATATTCAACCCA
>NW_027528809.1:32274-34252 GCF_008692635.1 Crocuta crocuta
ATATTCAACCCATGTTAAAACTTGTCCTTTTCTCTCCTACCTTCTATTTATCTCATTTTGATATGTTATTTAATTATTTTATAATTAACTTTTTGTATTTTACAATGTGAATCATAAAGCCAGTCTTGGGTTTTTTCATTTCCACTCATCAGGAAAAACAAAAATTTGCCTCAATTATAATAATTACGGCAAAGGCCTATTAACCTATCCAAAGTTATTTTCTGTTACCACAACTGAAAAAAATACTATTATGCAATGTAAGGAACATATTTGTTTAACTGTATTTCATCCCTAACAGCCATTTATTTCTCTTTCTTCCCTGTATCTCTTCTAACTGATGCTAAGCCTTCCTGTATTTCTCAAATTCTGAAGGAAAGATTTTATATAAAACTTTCTTCTAAAGGGTTGAAATGGCTTTCTGGTAGTGTAGAGCTATGACCATAGCCATCACCTTCAGAGGACCAAACCAATATTTCTCTCACTGTTCTATCAGGCTATTCCAGTGACATATGCACATATTATTTGTAGTTAGAGCTTCCCCACCTATAAATAATGTATGGATTAGCCAGATAACTCAAGGATATTAGGTGACAGGTGCTAATAACATTCTCTGTCTTACCTACATAAACAAAAATCTTTCATTCATTGACACAAGTACAGTGTCTAGAATTTCAAGTATCTGTATCTCAAGTGGCTTTAATAACTGAAGGGCCAAGGTCAAAGATATGCCCTGGGAAGGAAAATAAATTAGTCTATTTAACAAAGATAATAGCCTTAAGTGAATATGACAGTGGAAAGCTAAGTTTTAATGGGTAGAGGAGGCTGGGGCAGGCAAGAACATTTTGGGGTTTGGGAGACTACCCAGGATCGTTAAAGTAGCTAAAAGATGGAATAAAGACAGTGAATGCATGGGAAAAGCAATGGGGGGAAAAGAATGATAAAAAGATGTTGAACACAAAGTTTGCTCACATATACGTTATTCTTTTCCACTGCAGCTAAAAGAAACCATTACTGTAAAACTATGAGTCTTGGTCATGAAGTAAAAGATATGTGCCTTGCCCTTTAGCTCAAATGCCAAGAGACTAGCTCATAAATAAAACTTTCAACTCTTATTTAATGTGACTAAAATGACTTAAACCTCTTGATTGTCTCTCATATCTACTCCATGTCTTTCACATGTCATCTGCTGACTCTACTATCAATCAAATAGAGATCCCTGAAGCTATAGCACTTAGCTTGTATTTGGCAAATTATGCTCAGGAATAACACAAACTTGTATTTCCTTCTGTTTTAAAAACATAGCCATTTAAAAAGCTCATTTACATCATCCTGAGCTAGAATTATTTTTTATTTTCTTTGTGTCTCAGGATGGTTGTCTGCTTATCAATTGGTTGACTCTCTTGACATTTTTCTCTGACTTTGTATATTGCTTTCAAGAACTCAAAATTTTGTTTTCTCCCATCCAAGGAGATTTCTTGAATTTGTATGTATGATAAACACTGCACTATGCTGGACTACAGAAATAGAGTCTTGGGGCATCTTTACAGATCTGTTGCAACCAATTAGAATGACTTATTTATTTTCTAGATATTTTATTTTCTTTTTTTAAATAGTTTATTGTCAAGTTAGTTTCCATATAACACTCAGTGCTCATCCCCACAAGTGCCCTCCTCCATGCCCATCACCCCCCTTCCCCTCTCCCCCATACCCGTCAGTCCTCAGTTTGTTCTCAACATTCAAGAGTCTCTCATGGTTTGCCTCCCTCCCTCTCCCCAACTATTTTTGCCCCCACTACTTTTTTCTAGATATTTTCATTTTCTGTGATTTTTTTAACCCAGGAGCTCAGAGAGCTTTTCAAAATATAAACTAACACTCACAGCACCCATGGAATAAGAACAGACAAAAGATAGAAGGAAAATACATCCACACAGTATACAAACTTTAAAAAAAATCTTCTTTCCAAAATATTAGAGAAGGA
>NW_027528809.1:34266-36689 GCF_008692635.1 Crocuta crocuta
TCTGACATGAGTGTAGACACTGAGAAGTTTTAAATAAATTACTTTATATTTCTCTTTCACACAGAAAATCTCTGGAGACGAGAGCTATAGCCGATAGCTTCTCAGAGGTGATAAGATTTGAATCTTATCTGATTCAATCTGAGCTCTAATGTGATTATCAGTGGCAACTTTTCCACAGACAGGGGAAGATAGGGAAGATGACCTTGAAGAGGAATCGCGTTATGGCGATGGATCAATTTATTCAATTGGCAAGTTTCTGACATAAGATATCTGAAGATAGTGTCAGGGGTGTGGATGTCTATCAGTGTTGGTCACTGAAGAGCAATCAGGGAAAGGTGGCAGGTTTAGGACAAATGAAAAGAAAGGGATTAAATTTATCTATTTTTTTAAATGTTTTATTTATTTCTAGGAGAGAGAGAGAGAGAGACAGCGTGAACAGGGGAGGGTCAGAGAGAGAGGGAGTCACAGACTGAAACAGGTTCCAGGCTCCGAGCTGGCACTCAGCACAGAGCCCGACGCCGGACTCGAACGCACGAACCGCGAGATCATGACCTAAGCGAAAGTCGGACGCTTAACCGACTAAGCCACCCAGGCGCCCCTAAGTTTATCCATTTTTAATGATTACTAAGCCAGTTTGCACATCCCCTTAAAGACTCAAGCTTAAGGAAGCAATGTGGTGAACAGTAATGCAGAAGCCTCATCTACCTCTTTCAAACATACTCAAGCTCCTCCTTTTCATACTATCTTTGTGGAGAGAAGAGAGAGAGGCAGAGACAGAGACAGAGACAGAGAGATAGAAAGACAGAAAGGAAGGAAGGAAGATAGGAAGCTGCCTGGTTTACAATGGGGAACTTAAAATTGTAAGTAATGTAAATACTACAAATATAATTAATACTTATTGACTGATTACAATGTATCAAGCACTGTGTAAAACTGTTAATTAATTAATTAAACTCTTAATTTAATTAATTAATCAAATTAATATCCTCATGTAGCAAATGGGGAAATGGAAATTCAGAAAAAAATGACTTTCCGGGGAGCCTGGGTGGCTCAGTAGGTTAAGCTTCCGAATTTGGCTCAGGTCATGATCTCACGGTTCGTGGATTTGAGCCCCGCATTGGGCTCTGTGCTGACAGCTATCTCAGAGCCTGGAGCTTGTTTCGGATTCTGTGTCTCCCTCTCTCTCTGACCCTACCCTGCTCATGCTATCTCTCTCTGAGAAATAAATAAAACATTAAAAAATATTTAAAAAATGACTCTCCAAGATTGCAAGGCTAGTAGGCTGCAGAAACAAGATGGTAACCCAGGTCTGTCTCACTTCAAAGTCCTTATTATTCATCTTTGTGCCACCTTGCCTCTCTGTCTGAGGGACTAACAGGGGCTTTGATCCAGTCTGACTGCAAACTTGATAGTGAGTGGCACTGGGATTATATAGGAAGCTTTGAAAAAAGCCAAATGAAACCTATTTGGCTGAAATTAAATAATCCTTTCCTTAGCCTTCTTGGCCAATTTTGCCATAGGAAAAAAACAAAAACAAATTAATGATATAAATAAGCNTTTAAAAATTAAAAAAAGAATAATTTATTTTTTGATATATTTCTCTCTGCATCAAAAATTACTTCTGTAGCATAACCACAATCTATAAAACAGCTTAGAATGTAGACGTCTATTTGTTATGCCTTTCCAATCNACTTTCAGATCACAACGGCATTTGAATCTCATAAGTTAATGATGAGATTACAAGCCCTAGGTAGAACTAGTGAAGTATTCTGGGCAAGGACCATTGCCAGCAAGGCATTTAAATCACATGATTCAAGAAACTGAAAGTTTTGATGATATGGAAAGCTGACCTGATGCTACATGGAGAGGCTAGTTCACCACAACAGGTATCTCATCAGCCCTGGCTCTGGCATAGGGGAAGTTAACCCCNGGCTGTATAGATCAATTTTCTTCCCTTGGTTGGTATGAACTCTAGATCTGTTAACAGCAAAAATAAAAGAAAAATTAATAAAGGTTAAAGGGAGAATGGATATTATATTATATGGATGTTATCCCGTGTATACTAATAATGCAATCAAGCTCATTTCACTGTTGTTTGAGATAAAAGAAAACAAAATTGGAGACAAACATATCTATTATCTCTTGTTTTCTCTGAAATTAATAAAAATAAAGAATTAAATATATACCTACCTTTCCTCTTTTTGAGAATAAACATAATTGGAGTGTTGGACCTCACCAATTTGAACATGCAAATTGGAAAAAAAAAACACATAACTCTACTGGAAAATTCAGGGGACACAACAAAGTAATTCTTTAAAATAAGGAATATTTTGTAAATGTAAAATATTTTTTTTAAACTGGGGAGGAGGTGCCTGGCTGGCTCAGTTGATGGAGTGTGTGACTCTTGGTCTTATGGTTGTGAG
>NW_027528809.1:36794-38944 GCF_008692635.1 Crocuta crocuta
GAACCATTTACATAACTTATTCCAAATTCTGCTCTGTCATTTTACACCCCTGCTTAAAATTGTTCAGTGCCTTTCCATAACTATGGTTTAAATCCAAACTCCTTAATATGATGTCTTAGTTCATTCAGGCTGCTACAACAAAATACCAAAGACTGGGTGACTTCTAAACGATATACATTTATTTCTCACATTTCTGCATTCCGAGAAGTCCAAGATCAAGGATCCTGTAGATTCACTGTCTGTGGAGAGCCTGTTTCGTAATTTATAGATGGTGTGCTTTTGCTGTATCCTCACATGATGGAAGGCACAATGAGATCTCTGGGGTCTTTCTTATAAAGGCAAAATTACCATTCATGAGAGCTCCACCCTCATGACCTAATCACCTCACAAAAGTCCCACTTCCAAATACTTTCACATAGGAAATTAGTTTTCAACATGCAAATTTTGGAATATCAAAAACTTTCAGTCTATAGCATATAGTTCATAGCCTTGCATGATCTTATTCCTAAGTGCCTCTCTACTCTCTCAATACAACCCACTTGGGACTCAGATATTCAACTCTATTGAGCTACTTTCAGTTTCCCCAAACTATTAATATTTCTTATCCTGACTCTTAAATGCATCTGCTTCTCTTTAACAAATACTTTAAGGTCACATCATCTCTGTCCTAGATTTTCTCAGTGGTCTCCCAATTGATCCTTACTTCTATTTTCTCCCACACCAATTATTCTCCATACTACAGACACAGTAATTCCCATCCTGACTTACTGTTACTCTCTTAAGGAATTCTCCAAAAAAACACAAATTTGATTATGTATTGATTAAATTTTTAGGAGGTCACTATTTTTTTAGGATGAAAATTTAAACTCCTTAGCACCAAATAGCCTATCCATGACAAAATTTAATGTNAAACAACAGAAATACCTGAAGATCCTTATAAATGCTGCACCTCCTTCCCAAAATAAAAGCTTGATTTACAGGAAAATTAGATGTCCACTACTGAGATATTATTTCAGATGTTTCATAAAGATTCTGCCTCAAAATATCCTACACGATACCCCCCCCTCATGATTGTTATATAAACACATGAATCTCCATCCCTGGAGATTTATTTATCTGGTTTTGTAATGCATGTGCCACTCATATGGCAAATTCAGCTATTATTAGTCATTACACTTTAGTGTACCTTTATCTGATTGATTTCTTTTGTGAAAACTAGCTTTAAGTAATAAATAGAGAGAGTCGGATCTTTATTAATATTAATAAATAACCCTTATATTTATGTAGAATATAATAGTACATAATAACCTTTGTATCTAATTTAATCCTTGATTTTATGTGGTAGGTATTTCATAAATGGAAAAGCTGAGACTTTAATATATTTAATCAAGAGGGAATAATGAGGGAAAACACCACAGAAAGAAGAGATAAAAAGTTACCAAAGGATCTCTATTTCAAGTCAGTGAAGTCTATCTTTGTTGGCATCTTCATTGGCCTCTACATTACACTAAACATTTGCATGCTGAAAACTTCTACAAGATTGGAATTCTGTAAATGAAACCTCTAACAATTGACTTTTTTATTTCTCTATTATAGTATTGTGCAGATGTTAATAAAGCAAAATTATACACAATACTACTATAGTATTGTGCAGATGTTAATAAAGCAAAATTGCTATGGAAAAGCAATGGAACCCAAGTGGCTGAAGTAAGATATCAGGAATACAAATCATACCTACAACATCAAAACTATTATTATGTACTTATCATGTGTTCAGTACTGAAAAATCGAGGCAAGTTGACAAGCTAATCACTAGACTCAGTTGGCAAGCCTCAGTTCCAAGAATAAAATGTAAAATGCTTTGACTATTTTCTTTAAATGAAGATCTTTCCTGATTCAACAAAAGAAATGTCATTCAGTCCAGACAAAACCACTGTGAGTTTCTTTGAACACAAAGATATGAAATAGATCAATAAAAAGAAGGTGGAGAGAAAAATAAAAGAAGAAGGTTTGCAGATAATTAACTTTTATTAAACATGTTGCTTAAAAGTATTATACAAAGGAATTATTGGTGGAATCAGGTTTTTTGTTGTTGTTGTTTCAGGAAGATAAACAAGGCCAAATGTAAACCAGGTCACATTTTTATGAGG
>NW_027528809.1:38987-55702 GCF_008692635.1 Crocuta crocuta
CCTTTAAATATAATTCACTACAAATGGAATTTCAAGAACTCAGACATTTTAAAAAGTGACTGGTTGTGCTGTCCTGTAATATATATTAATGTATTAAAAGTGTAATTTAAGCAATATATTAAAAAACCATAAATATGAGCAATTAGATTGAACACACATAAAAAACCAAAACTTATCAGAATTTGTTCTGAATGTTTATACTCATGGAATTTGATAGTTATGAAAAATTTGATCAAAGAAACACTAAGTGCTTTCAATTCAATTCACAAATACTTAATGTCAACCTTCCTACCTTCAACTCATTCATTCACAAATAACTATTAAGTCCTTTTTACCATAACTCCAATATATTTTGGACACAAAGGTGAGTAAAATTCAGTTTCTGTGTTCAGAAAGTTCATGGTTGAGTAAGGGAAATGACAGTTGCATCAATAATTATGTCACAAAATGGAAAGAGAAATAATAAAGGTTATGAGAGGCAGCACAGAGAATGGACAGCTTTCTGGAAGGGCTCACAGAAGTGAGGCTACTAATAACAGTGGCAAAATAAAACATATTTCTCAAGGTTCCAAATTCATTGCAGTGCTTGGCTCAAATTAGATGATGATATAAGCCCTGCAGCCTTCAGGATTACTAAATTAAAAGGAATTACATAGCATAAATGTTTGATGGTGGGGATGGGGAGGGTTAGAGATTTAGATTACAGGTAATTGTAAATGAAATATTCACCTGGCACCTGCTTCCCTTCTTTCATTGTCTTCCTATTATATTACCATCTCTAGACAAGATACTAGTAAAGTTGATAATCTAGCAATTTCAAGAGGTCTAATAGAGCCAAAAGATACTAAAAGAGAAATAATAAAGCTATACATTTCTGCTCAGTTTTTTAATCCCTTAGATTAATTCCTTTGATCACTAAATTTGCTTTACCCATTGCTCATATCTTTTTTTTTAATTTTTAATAGATAATTGTAAAGTTGCTTTCCATATAACACCCAGTGCTCATCCCAACAAGTACCGTCCTCCATGCCCATCACCCCCTGACCCCTATCCCCCAAGCCTATCAGCGCTCAGTTTGTTCTCAGCATTCCAGAGTCTCTCAGGGTTTGAATACTTCCCTCTCTCCAAATATTTTTCCCTTCTTCTCCCCCATGGTCCTCCATTAAGTTCCTCCTAATCTACCTATAAGTGCAAACATCTGGTATCTGTCCTTCTCTGCCTGACTTATTTTGCTCAGCATAACACACTCAAGGTCCATCCATATTGCTACACATGGCCAGATTTCATTCTTTCTCATTGCCATATAGTATTTCATTGTATAGATGAACCATATCTTCTTGGTCCATTTGTCAGTTGATGGACACTTAGGCTTTTGGCTATTGTTGAGAGTGCTGCTATGAACACTGGGGTACATGTGCCCCTATACATCAGCACTCCTGTATCACTTGGGTAAATTCCTAGCAGTGCTATTGCTGGCTCATAGAGGAGTTAGATGGTTAATTTTTGAGGAACCTCCACACAGTTTTCCAGAGGGGCTGCACCAGTTTGCATTCCCACCAACAGTGTAGGAGGGTACCCGTTTCTCCACACCCTCGGCAGCATCTATAGTCTCCTAATTAGTTCATTATAGCCACTCAGACCGGTGTGAGGAAGTATCTCAGTGTGGTTTTGATTTGTATTTCCCTGATGAGGAGGGACGCCGAGCATCGTTTCATGTGTCTGTTTGCCATCTGGATGTCCTCTTTGGAGAGGTGTCTGTTCATGTCTTCTGACCATTTCTTCACTGGATTATTTGTTTTTCGGGTGTGGAGTTTGGTGAGGTCCTTATAGATTTTGGACACTAATCCTTTATCTGGTATGTCACTTGCAACTATCTTTTCCCATTCTGTCGGTTTGCTTATTAGTTTTATTGATTGTTTCCTTTGCCTTGCAGAAGCTTTTTTTCTTGATGGGGTCCCAATAGTTCATTTTGGCTCTTGGTTCCCTTGCCTTTGGGCATGTGTCAAGTAAGAAATTGCTACGGTGGAGGTCAAGGAGGTTGTTTCTTGCTTTCTTCTCTAGGGTTTTGATGGTTTCCGGTCTCACATTCAGGTCCTAAATACATTTTGAGTTTATTCTTGTGTATGGTGTGAAAAAATGATCTAGTTTCATTCTTCTGCATGTTGTCCAATTCTCACAGCACCATCTGTTAAAGAGGCTTTTTTCCATTTGATACTCTTTCTGCTTTGTCAGAGATTAGTTGGCCATACATTTGTGGGACCACTTCTGAGTTCTCTATTCTATTCCATTGGTCTATGTGTCTGTTTATGTGACAATACCATACTGTCTTGATGATAACAGCTTTGTAGTAGAGGCTAAAGTCTGGGATGGTGGTGCCTCCTGGTTTGTTTTTCATCTTCAATATTACTTTGGCTATTCAGGGTGTTTTGTCGTTCCATACAAATTTGAGGATAGTTCGTTCTGGTTTTGAGTAAAATGCTGGTGCAAATTTGATTGGGATTGCATTGAATGTGTAGACTGCTTTGGGTACTAATGACACTTTAACAATATTTATTGTTGCGATCCATGAGCATGGAATATTTTTCCATTTCTTTGTATCTTCTTCAATTCCCTTCATAAGTTTTCTGTAGTTTTCATCATACAGATCTCCTATATCTTTGCTTAGGTTTATTCCTAGATATTTTATGTTTTGGTTTTTTTTGTGTGTGTGTGCAATTGTGAATGGGATCAGTTTCTTGATTTCTCTTTCTGTTGCTTCATTAATGGTGTATAAATATACAATCGATTTCTGTACGTTGATTTTGTACCCTGCCACTTTGCTGAATTCCTGGATCAGTTCTAGTAGGCTTCTGGTGGAGTCTGTCAAGTTTTCTATGCAGAGTATCATGTCATCTGCAAAAAGTGAAAGTTTGACTTTTTCTTTGCCAATTCTGATGCCTTTTATTTCCTTTTGTTGTCTGATTGCTGATGCTAGGACTTCCAGCACTATGTTAAACAACAGTGGTGAGAGTGGATATCCTTGTCGTGTTCCTGATTTCAGGGGGAAAGCTCTCAGTTTTTTCCCACTGAGTATGATGTTAGGTGAGGGCTTTATAGATGGCTTTTATGATGATTCAGAATGTTCCTTCTATCCCGACTTTCTCGAGGGTCTTTATTAAGAAGGGATGCTGTATTTTATCAAACGCTTTTTCTGCATCTATCAACAAGGTCATATGGTTTTTATCTTTTCTTTTGTTAATGTTATGTATTACATTAATTGATTTGCAAATATTAATCCAGCCCTTTAACACAGAAATGAATCCCACTTGATCATGGTGGATAATTCTTTTTATGTGCTGTTGAATTAGATTTGCAAGTGTCTTGTTGACAATTTTTGCGTCCGTATTCATCAAGAATATAGGCCTGTAGTTCTCTTTTTTTTTGCTAGGCTCTGTCAGGCTTGGGAATCAAAGTGATGCTGGCTTCGTAAAATGGGTCTGGAAGTATTCCTTAGATTTTTATTTTTTGGAATAGCTTGAGAAGAATGNGCATCTATCAACAAGGTCATATGGTTTTTATCTTTTCTTTTGTTAATGTTATGTATTACATTAATTGATTTGCAAATATTAATCCAGCCCTTTAACACAGAAATGAATCCCACTTGATCATGGTGGATAATTCTTTTTATGTGCTGTTGAATTAGATTTGCAAGTGTCTTGTTGACAATTTTTGCGTCCGTATTCATCAAGAATATAGGCCTGTAGTTCTCTTTTTTTTTGCTAGGCTCTGTCAGGCTTGGGAATCAAAGTGATGCTGGCTTCGTAAAATGGGTCTGGAAGTATTCCTTAGATTTTTATTTTTTGGAATAGCTTGAGAAGAATGTATTAATTCTGTTTTAAAAGTCTGGTAGAATTCCCCAAGGAAGCCACTTGACCCAGGGCCCTTATTTGTTGGGAAATTTTTGATAACTAATTTAATTTCTTCACTAGTTATGGGTCTCTCCAGATTTTCTATCTCTTTCCATGTGAATTTTGGTAGTGAGTGTATGTTTAGGAATTTGTCCTTTTCTTCTAAGTTGTCCAGTTTGTTGGCATATAATTTTTCATTGTATTCCCTGATAATTGTTTGTAATAATGAGCGTTTGGTTGTAGTTAAGTCCATTTTGATTTATGATTTTGTCTATTTGAGTGCTCTTTTTTCTTTTTGAGAAGCCTGGCTAAAGGTTTGTCAATTTTGTTTATTTTATTTTCTTTATTTTTTTGGATTCTATATTGCTTATTTCTGCACTGATTTTTATTATTTATTTTCTCCAACTGGGTTTNAGTATTCCTTAGATTTTTATTTTTTGGAATAGCTTGAGAAGAATGTATTAATTCTGTTTTAAAAGTCTGGTAGAATTCCCCAAGGAAGCCACTTGACCCAGGGCCCTTATTTGTTGGGAAATTTTTGATAACTAATTTAATTTCTTCACTAGTTATGGGTCTCTCCAGATTTTCTATCTCTTTCCATGTGAATTTTGGTAGTGAGTGTATGTTTAGGAATTTGTCCTTTTCTTCTAAGTTGTCCAGTTTGTTGGCATATAATTTTTCATTGTATTCCCTGATAATTGTTTGTAATAATGAGCGTTTGGTTGTAGTTAAGTCCATTTTGATTTATGATTTTGTCTATTTGAGTGCTCTTTTTTCTTTTTGAGAAGCCTGGCTAAAGGTTTGTCAATTTTGTTTATTTTATTTTCTTTATTTTTTTGGATTCTATATTGCTTATTTCTGCACTGATTTTTATTATTTATTTTCTCCAACTGGGTTTGGGGTGCTCTTATTGCTCTCCTTCTAGTGCCTTTAGGGGCTCTGTTAGACTTTGTACTTGCGCTTTTTCTAGTTTCTTCAAACAGGGCTGGAGTGTAATGGAAGGACTGCCTTTGCCACAGGCCATAGCGTTTGCATTGTTGTATTTTCATCTTCATGTGTTTCCATATATTTTTAAATTTCACCTCTAATTGCCTGATTGGCCCATTAGTTTTTTAGTAGCATGTTCTTTAACCTCCATTATTTTGGAGGTTTTCCAGACTTCTTCCTGTGATTGATTTCAAGTTTCATAGCACTGGGATTTGAAAGTGTGCATGGTATAATATCAATTCTTTTATATTTATTGAGGGCTGCTTTATGTCCCAGTATGTGATCTATCTTAGAGAATGTGCCATGCGCACTTGAGAAGAAAGTGAATTCCATGGCCTCAGGATGTAGAGTTCCAAATATATCTGTTAAATCCATCTGTTCCCATGTGTCATTCAAGTCCGTTGTTTCTTTAGTGATTTTCTGCCTCGTTGATCTATCCATTGCTGTAAGTGGAGTATTAAATTTCCTTGCTACTAGCACATTTTTGTCCATAAGATTGTTTCTGTTTGTGATTAATTTTTTATATACTTAGATGCTTCAATATTCAGTCGTAGACATGTATAATTGATAGCTCTTCCTGATAGATAGACCCTGTAATTATTATATAATGCCCTTCTTCATCTCTATTTACTGCCTTTACGTTAAAGTCCAGTTTGTCTCATATAAGTATAGCTACTCCAGCTTTCTTTTGACTTCCAGTAGTATGATAGATATATCTCCAGCCCCTTACTTTCAATCTGAAAGTGTCCTCAGGTCTAAAATGAGTCTCTTGTAGACAACAAATAGATGGATTTTGTTTTTTTTTATCCATTCCGTTACTCTATGTCTTCTGATTGGAGCATTTAGTCCATTTGCATTCAGTGTTATTATTGAAATGTATGGGTTTAGAATAATTGTGTTCCTTGTAGGATTCATGCTTGTGGTGGTGTCTCTGATATCTTTTGTTCCTTTCAACATTTCCCTCATAGAGTCTCCCTTAGGATTTCCTGTAGGGCTGGTTTAGTGGGATGAATTCTTTCAATTTTTGTTTGTTTGGAAAGCTTTTATCTCTCCTATTCTGAATGACAAGCTTGCTGGATAGAGGATTCTTGGCTGCATATTTTTTCTGTTCATCACATTGGATATTTCTTGCCATTCCTTTCTGGCCTGCCAAGTTTCAGTAGATAGGTCTGTCACCACTCTGATAGGTTTCCCTTTATAAGTTTGGGCCCTTTTTTCTCTAGTTGCTTTCAGAATTCTCTTTGTCCTTATATTTGCCAGTTTCACCATGATATGTTGTGCAGAAGATCGATTCAAGTTAGGTCTAAAGGAAGTTCTCTTTGCCTCTTGGATTTCAATGTCTGCTTCCTTCCCCAGATTGGGGAAGTTCTCTGCTATAATTTGTTCAAGGACTCCTTCAGCGCCTTTTCCTCTCTCTTCCCCTTCTGGAATTCCTATGATATGAATATTGTTCTGTTTGATTGTATCACTCAGCTCTCAAACTCTCCTTTTGTGTTCTTGGATCAGTTTATCTCTTTTTCTCAGCTTCCTCTTTGTCTATAATTGTATCTTCTAAATCACTTATTTTCCTTTCTGCCTCTTCAATCAGTGTATTGGACATCTCCACTTTATTATGTATCTCATTTATAGCATTTTTTTAAATTCATCATAACTATTTTTAAGCTCCATAGTGTTTGTAGCCATAGTTTTTCTGATGTCTTCCATGCATTTTTCAAGCCTAGCAATTAATTTAATGACTATTGTTCTACATTCTTGTTCTGTTATGTTGCTTATATCTATTTTGAGCAGTTCTTTAGCTATCGTTTTTTCCTGGAATTTCTTTGGAAGACAGTTCTTCCGTTTTGTTATTTTGGCTAGCTTTCCATCTCTTGTTAGTTTTAAAAGTTTTTTTATGCACTCTGCACCTGCGAGTACTGGTGTATTAAAGAAGGTTATTTGACTGTCCAGGACCTGTGCGTTCAGGAAGTGTTCTTTGAATGGTGTCTCTTGTTCTCTCTTGTTGAGACTTTGGTTATTTTATTTCCTACTCGTAATGGTATTTGGGACTCTCCACCACGTGTAGCTTGGATTGTTTCTTGAGGCAGCCCTGGAAAAGAAAATAGACAGACAAACACACAGGGAACAAAGGCACACAAACACACCGACAAATCCAAGAAACACTCCAACTGAAAGTGAAAAAGAAAAAAATAAATAAAAAGAAGGAAAGAAGACAAAAAAAAGGAAGAAGGAGGAAAAATCAAATAATAAAAATAAAAAAGAAAAGAAGAAAGTAAAAGAAAAAACCCAGAAGTCAAAGGATAATCCTAAAGCATAAAACCAGAATTTCCAGCTACAAATAAAGATCAGGGTGAATGCAATGCTGATGGAAGAGCATATACAAAGAGAGAAATGATGGGCAGGGAAGAAGCGGAACTGGACAATGACCAGGAAGAGAGACTAAGAGGCTTAATTCAGAGAGATAAAGAGGAGAATATGGGAAGAGGGGAGAAGAAACAAAGATAATGTTACTAGAAAAACTAGATAGTCTGATTACGAGAGAGAGAGAGAGAGAGAGAAAGGTAGCAGTGGAGGTGTAGAATATACATACATCTAGAGAATGGATTAAATGTGACTGTTTTCACAAACCAATGGCCAGAGTGCCCAGTCCAGCAGAGGGGAGGGATGTGAATGAGACAAGGGAAAATATATCTGAATAGAAAGAACTGATCCAGAATCAATCATGATAGTGCATCCATGTTGGTCTTGTCCCGGGCTCGGGTTAAAGGAAACAAAACAAAACAAAACAAAACAAAACAAAAGGGATCTGTCTAGCAGGGATAAGCGCGGTTTGGTGTAGGCAGGTCTTAGCCTCCACTGCAGTCCCTTCAGCTGCCCCCTGAGGCCCCACCTTGGCGGTTGTGGAGTGAAAAATGGCGGCTTCCCAGTCCCTCCTCCAACCAAGCATTGCATATCAGTCTTTTGGGTTTGATCTCCTTGTGCCGTGGGTGCACCCACGTTGGGCCATGTTCTATGTCCCAAGCTCCACCTCATTTCCAGGTCCCAGTCCACGCTTTATTGATACTGCACGAAACACAGTCCTGCAGGTTGCTGCTTTCCCGCCGCCGCTGGGGGTGGAGCACAGGGAGCAGCGGTGCAGCCTCAGGTTGGCCGCTTTCCCACCACCGCTGGTGATGGAGCTGGGAGAACAGCAGAGCAATTTCTCCTGGAGACAACCAGGGGCACCCAGTTCAAAGTCAGCACCCCAGCTAGAACTAAGAACACTCTCCGTCGGAGCAGAGGTTTTTCTTTTCTCCAGGGACAGTTCTATGAGCAGTTTCAGCTGCACTTTCTTTTCCCCTCGACTCACCCCAGTTCCCCAGGAAGGGGGCTCCCTCCCCTCCCTCCATCTCTGGTCCCCAGAGAGCTTTTGTATTCCCCAGTTCACACCCACAGACTTATGAGGTTGCCTTCCCAGTGTACTCTGTCTCTTTCTCTTCCCNTAAATTTATGACTTCCTCTAAAAATAATTTCTCTATTGGAATTTGAACCTGAACCTTTAATCATATATACATAGTATTGATTATAAAAACTAAATAAATGAAGAATTTCAAAGCTAAATATAATAAGTACTGTATTTTTTTGACCCAAGTGAAGTTAAGCCAGAAAAAAACATTGAGACACTAAAAGAAAAAATATTTTGAAAATAAAAGAAAAAGAGGGTTTCATAAAGTCTGAGTATAGAACAATAACATAATAAGCATGATTTTCATCAGGTTTTAGTCTCAGATAAAACTGATTCTTTCTACCACAGCTCAATCCCAAAACTTCTAGTGTGCTAAGACATATACATGTACCCAGAGACATTTTCTTCTTTAAGAACTCACTTGATCATTTCACTTCTACACAGAAGAAACAAAACAGATGAAAATAGGAGAAGGAAAGGAAAAATAAGGTGATAAAAAAGGAGGGGAGGCAAACCATAAGAAACTCTTAAATACAGAGAACAAGCTGAGGGTTTCTGCAGGGGTAATGGGTGGGAGGATTGGCTAAATGGGTGATGGGCACTAAGGAGGGCACTTGTTGGGATGAACACTGGGTGTTATATGTAAGTGATGAATCACTAAATTCTACTCCTGAAACCATTATTACACTATATTTTAACTAACTTAGATTTCAATAAAATATAAAAAACAGTATCAGAGAGATAAGAAGATCAGGTTTATAGCCCCAGGACTATACCTTAAAAACTGTGTGACACTAAACTAATTACTTACCCTTTCTGAACCCAGTTTATTCAATTCTATAAAGTTAATAGTCTTGCCTACATAATAATTTGTGGACAGCATTAAATGAGATAACCAGTATAAATGCACTTTTAAACAGAGGGTACTGGGTTATTTTCATGAAGGCTGTTGGCTATAGTGTCTGAGAGAGGTTTGGCTATTCCCTGCAGTCCGATGTGGTGAGTTAGGCAGAATGTATGGTATATATATAACATACTAAAAGACACATGCAAACATAAACACACATAGTACTGCCCTGAATTTATTATAATATGTGACAAACTGTTTTTTCCACTATTGAAGTATTATCTCCAAGTAATACCTTGAAAATATATTAGCAGTTTGGAGCTGAAAAAAATTAATTTAGTATATGATGGCAATAGTAACAGCAACTGGTAAGTCATTAGTGCTCATTTAGTGAATGGTAATGACAATGTATTAAATAGTACGTCCATAATGGAAGTGTCTATAAATTTCCTCTAAGGCTGCTGGATCTCTTCTCCCAGTGCTAAGAATTCAAACAGCTAAAGATCTAAGCCCCTTCCGCACCGACATTTAAATAATGAGCAGTTTGTACCTGATAATTTATGACTTCAAAGTGAATAAGCTTTCAGATACTCTCATGAGGATATTCACTCACTGTGAAGGCATTTCTAACTCTTTCAAATAGCATATGCATTCTCACAGTGTCCTTCAACACCCATGCCATTGTTGTTGAAGCCAAAGAAGTAATTCTAAAGTGGAAAAATTCTAGATTGTGGTAAAAAGGTAGGCAGCTATTTACCTGCAGGACACTTTACTTCAGTACCCCTCAGATAACACCATTTGGCAATTGTGTACTGCACATTCACCTTTAGACTTGATGATAAGTTGAGTTTATTCACTTTATCAGGTATTACCAATATGTACAATAAATATTAGCCCTCTGAATAAAAATTGAGACTGACTATCCAGCATCAAAAATCAAGATTCAGAGTTAGAAAGATAGCCTATTTGAATAAAAAATATCTGATTTTTTATAATCCACCCTATTTCTTCTGGTTTATGCTCTATTTAGTGAAGCTGTAAAAAAAAAAAAGCCACTAAAAGATATGAAAATAATGCTATGTGGCACTTAGAGGTGGGGAAGTGTTGATGCAAACACTGAGAATTATTTGAGCAATCAGGTAACCCAAAGCCTACAAATTAGCTTACAATGTATATACACTCTCAGAACCCTGTTCAGGTCATAAATGGATCAGAATAAAAACTTTCAAAAACAACTCCGAAATATGAAACCTAACATATTTGTGTCATCCATTGTGCCTATAGCCTTCAACATTATCCAACTACAGTAGCAATTATTGCTGATTTACCTGTTATTTTCTAATCATTAGAGTAGCACAAAGGACAGAGGTGAGGTTCCTATGGGAACCATATACTGATATTTCTTGCCTATCATAAAGTAAAACACCACTAAAGTTGCATCATCAGCACTTAGCTATTCATCCAAGCAAGTGCAGGTAGATATCATCGTGATGTGAAAATGACAAAACTGACCCACCAGCAATTGGAGATGATCTCTGTGTTGTTGTTTTGTTTGTTTTGTTTGTTTTGTTTTGTTTTGTTTTTGAGTTGTAGAGAGAAGATAAATTGATTCATTTCTACTCTCACTCAGGATGCTATTACCAAGGAAGCTATCACTTCTTAAAGGAGATTGAGTTAAGGGCAGACACTGGCATCTTCCAAACATATTATTGCCTATATCTTACTTTGAAAAAAAAAAAAACTTTCAAACTAGGGTAATTCTGTATTTACACCCTAGCACTGGAAAAAGACAGATGTCAATTCAAATTACATTAGGGAGGAAATCTAAAGTTTAGGGAAGGTTGATTAAGACAAACAAAAAAAAAAGCAAACAACAACAACAACAACAACAAAACCCCACCCAAACCTCAAGGAATAGAAATTGCTTCATGAAACAAATATATAAAACATTTAGAACACTTGCACAGTTTATGTTAATCCAAATGTCTAGGCTTTTATTTCCTGCCACAGATCTGCTTTACAGAGCAACACTGACTGATGGCCCCAGATGCTGCCCTGCTCAATCCATCACCACGTTTACACTTAAGTCTCTCTTCTCATGGGCTCATCCCAGCCAAAGATAGAATGACAGTAGTACAAATAGAGACCTATTACTGAGAGATGAAGGACTTTTCCAATGGATAACTAACTCAAGAACTCCTTACAGACCTGGCCAAAAATCTTGAACTGTGCTACAGTCTTTTTACCCAATCCTCTTTCTATCCCTCTCTCCTTTATAAATGTCTGATTTACATCAAGATCTGAAGCTTCTCTCAAATCTTACCCAGTAACTTCCCCTTGAATCTTCAAAGGAATTTATACCAATAACTCGATTGCACATCTAACCCTATCTTGGCATCTTCTCAGAGGCTCATTACACAAAAGGTGACCCAGACCTAAAATAAAATAGGCAGAAATATGTAACTTAGAGACTGGTTCACTCACTACCCAGTAGGGGGAAAGTGCTGTTTTGAGTGTTAGGAAGGGTACAAATAGTCCCTACTACAAATTGGCATTCCAATTAATAAATTTCAATAGTGATGATCTGGAGAAATATTCCACTGGAGAGGAATGCTTTTGTAAGAACAATGATTCAGACATTTTTAAAAAATGAGATAAATATGTCTATAAGAACAATGGAGTAGGCTGGTGATTGCTAAATTTGTATGGATGAACAAAATAGGGTTAATAAGAAACTGAGAGCTGTTAACAGTTAAGGAGTAAGTGTTAAAATCATGGAACCTCTTCAGTAGATTAATAGAGACATTTATCTCTTGCAGTAAAAGAATAAACACTATGAGGAGAAGACACAGGATCTTCTAGTCAAAATCATAGAGTTCTAGAGACATTTAAAGTTTCAAAGCAAGTATTTTATGTTTAGGTTAGGTCCTTGGGTGGAAAAAACTGGAATCTCAAAATTCAGGGATACACTTGGATTGATTCCCCTGGAAATGTTTACCCTGAAGACCCTAAAATCCTCAGACCCTGCATATATGTCCAACCCTTTCCTATAAGAACTATGCTGTAAATGCTGTAGAGGTTTCTCCTCTGCAAGATTACAGGGTCTATTTTCCCATCCTTCCATCCCTCAGGAGCTGTTCCTACCTCCTCTCCTGGCTATTAGGTATATAACTAGGTTTATATCTCAGGATAACTTGTCTGAGGACATGTTAGGCCTGATAAGGGGGGAAAGTAGATTATACCTTAAAGGAAGTGCAAGAAATACTAAGTTTATACCAGCAGGAATCAGGGAAGTACTCTTGGGACTGGATTTTGAAAATGTTTTATTAAGGTTACCAGAACATAAGACTGAATAAATAATAATTCATTGACTTAGTGGTACATTTTGAGGACATGGGATTTAACACTCTTTAAGGACCCCAGAAGATGAGGTAAACTTACTGCTAGTGTGATTCTTAGAAACCTGGAAAAAACAATGGCCTATGTTGAATAAAGTGGAAGTGCCTGAGGTACCCTAGAATACAATATAGGAAGAAATAGAAAGTCTCGGGGAGGTGGGACAGATGGAAAAAATATATTATGAGAGGTCAGAAGACCCAGTGAAGAACAATGTTCCACAGGAGGGCCCAGAGGACACACCATTCACCAAGGCCATCAGGAATGCCCTGGCAAATGGGGCACGAGAATGAATGAGAATTTCAGTGTTGGCTGTCCTTTACAGTCCAGAGATGATTGTAGGAGAGGTAGTCAAAGAACTGGGCTTATTAATATCCATGGAGATATTAAGGCCCTGAAGTATTAAAGGACAAAAGGCAAGACTTAAAGGACAGAAGTCGGCCAGCAGCCCACAATTACAATAACAACTAGTAATGTAGAAGGGAAGTCAGGTGATCTTCACCTATAGAGAGTTGTGGCAATGGTTGATTAATATCTATAAACTGAAAACAACAAGAGTGGATGAGCAGAAAACTAACTCAGATTACCCTAGTAAAAGTCATGATCTTTTCTTCAGTTTCCAGGCATATTTTTGAAAGTTTTCTGTAGTCAAGGCTATCCCTACTTAATCTTCCTTCCTTTCTCTTCTCCTTCATAGGTACCAAGTATGTAATGTGATTTAAAGGTTCCCCATGCCATTTCTAGCTCCCTCTTCTTTATCATCAGCAATTTTCCCTAGTAAACCTGTCTTGGTTTCTGTTTCTGAAGGATCTGAACTAACTTACTTCCCAAAGACAGCACAGAACTGGCTTGTGAATTAACTATTGCCACAAAATAGTAAAAATGCCATGCTTCTTTGCAGCTCCTTCCATCAACAAATGGGGCCTACCCTACACCTTGGATCTGAACTGGCTTATGATTTTCTTTGGTCAAATAAATGTAGCAAAAATAATGTTATAAGAATTCTGCGTTTGGGATTCAACCGACTTTGCAAGTTTCTTCCATTCTGGTTACTCAGCAACTGCTACCATTTAAACAAGCCTGATACCATAGATATCTTTCCCATGGAACCTCTTGAAGGAGAATGTTCTAAGGAATACACTGTGAGAAATGTAAAACACAATTAAATAACATTGTTCGAAACTGAAGCCATAGCGCCTTACTTAACCTAATGGAATGTCTCCAATAGGGAAGATTTTAGGCACTATAGCAGTATTATGACACCTCTGTCACAAAGAAAACATAATAAGGCAGTAACACTTTGGAAATCCTTCAACCTGGTTGCATGCAAGTGGCTACCCAGTCACAATGCACATAGACTCATGTATTATGTCTGTAAAAATTAAATCTAAACGACTACTGCTACTGCTAACAACAATAACAATATAGTACAATTTCCAGCTATGAGTTTCATGAGAAAAATTTTGCCAAACAATGAATATGCCATGAATACTATATACTACAAAGAAAAAAAGCATAAAATAGGGGCGCCTGTGTGGCTCAGTTGGTTAAGCGTCCGACTTCGGTTCAGGTTATGATCTCACAGTTCGTGGGTTCGAGCCCCATGTTGGGCTCTGTGCTGACAGCTCGCTCAGAGCCTGGAGCCTATTTCAGATTCTATATCTCTCTCTCTCTGACCCTCCCCTACTCACACTGTCTCTTTCTCTGAAATAAATAAAAACATTAAATTTTTTTAAAAAAGCATAAAATATCAAAACAAAAATTGTTTGAAGCCATAGGTTGCTGCCCAGTCAACCAGAAACTAAGGAGTTAAGATCCCAGAGAGAAAGCTCACCAAGATGAGACCAACTTTCCGTACACTGCTTTCCTCATAAGCGTATTTGTTGATTTTTCATTAAGGGCAGGAGAGAATTAAAAGCTAAGCAGAAGGTGATAGCTAAGAGTCAAAGATGCCAACAGAGAATTTTGGTGACTACATGTGCTAAGCAGATAAAAATTGGAGTCTGAATTTTCCAGGCAAATTTTATAACATGTGACTGGAGCTCCAGAAGAAGAAAGAAGGAAGCACATAGAAGCAATATTTGTTAAAAGTTTTTCTAAAGCTGATAAAAGATCTACATATTTAAGAAGCTCATTGAACCCCAAGTAGTAGGAAAAAAACACACCTAGGCATATCATAGTAAAACCACTAAAAGGCAGGGACAAATAGAGTAGTAAAAGCATCCAGAGGCAGGGAAAGGGAAGGACATAACACCTTCACAAGAGCAAATATTGCTCCTGACAGTTGACTTTTCAACAAACATGCCAGATGCTAGAATACAATGTTGCTGAGGCAAGAAAAACTTGGTACATGCAATATACAGAAATAGGACTAGTGTGACTGAAACATACGAAAGTAACTGGAAAAACAGAACCAATAAGGTGGAAAGATTGGACAGAGCTAGGTAGTGCAAAGATAGGTTTGTATTTTATTGAACTGTACTGTACTGCACTGTTGTATTAAGGGAGCTGTGCATATATTGGGTGGAGAATGTGAGAGGTGATGGGGAATGTGGGAAGTAAAAGTAGCTAGGACAGTGGAGCAGAATGCCTTGCTAGAAATAAAACTTGTTTTCCTGTTTTCTTCACCTTTAAGGCAACGTAGGCTTTAGTGAGAGTTTGATGTTGATCTTTATCTAAATGCCATAAGAAGCCGTTTAAGAGTTTTAACATGATGAATGACTCTTTTTATGTCCAACAGTTACTATCATGTCTGATTTCCCAACCCACCCTCATTCTGGTCTCCCTCATCTGAATACATCTTGGTTGATCACTACTCCACATAAAATGTGATACCAAGAAGAGAATACTATACAAAAATATAAGGTGACCAAGTGCAGTGTAGATTGAGACCATGAATTTACTTAAAATGGACATTATATGTCTATCAACACAGACGAAATTTTGATTCACGTTGTTCAGCAGCCTCCAAAAATGATTTTGTCTTCCATTTTCAATGGCTTAATTTGATAAAAACAATAGCGAGCAAGATAGAAGGAGTAATAATTTTTCAATTCCAAATATCATACATATTTTGCATTAGTTCCCTAAATATCATCCCCCCTGGTGTTCTCTACTCCCACTCTCTAACCAAGTCCCTGCTATTCTCTTGAGGTTGAGATTTTGAATTTAGACATTAGTTAGAGAAACTCCAACAGGCTGACCTTGATTCATATGCAGATTCTGTTCCAAGGTTAGAACTCTGTAAGCAGGATGGTTGCAAAAACCTCACTGGAATAAGAGTTTTAGGCATGTTTAATTTAAAACACTACATATTTCATCTATAAAATGTGGATAGAAGAGCTCATATTTAAGCTTTCAGCTTCTTTTTCTTTTCCCAATAGTTAAGAGTTGAGAATTTTAAGACCTCCAAGAAGTTGGCAGAGGACATTGCATGGGAAAGTGCCGCAGTGTTGATCCCTCACATGAGACTGAAGACTAAGTAAAGGCTTATTCTAAAGATGTTAGTGGAAAGAGATCTCCTGTCCATCCCTGCTCCACAACCTTGGCAAAAAGAAACATTGAGTATATCAGTCAGGTTTTTTTAATATAAAATTCAGTTTGATGCATATTAGCTATGGGCTGAGCACTGTGCTCGGATCTAGGAATACAATGTAAAATGAATCAGTTAATAAGATATTGCTTTTGCCCTTGGAGGTCTTTTATGTGATCAATATTAACCTTTTGATATTTTTCATTAAATCTCTCTCTCTCTTTTGTCTCTCTCTCTCTCTCTCTCTCTCACACACACACACACACGTTTGTTTTATTTTTCTCAACAGCCACAGCCTCACTCAAAGCCCTACTGAAGATGTCTTATCACTTAGGTATGACAAGAAAGTCCCATTTAAGTGTGTTTCCCAAGTACTACAGCCCCAACAGTACCTTGACACACTAGTGTGAATAATCAACCACATTCGTGTTCAATAAAAACCTCTTAAGGATGACAGTTTTAGGACTGATGAGTAAGGTAAAATGATGGGTTATTAAATACTGCGAGCCATCACCACTGCGTGTAATTTTTTTTCTTAAATAGTTTATTGTCAAGTTGGTTTACATATAACACCCAGTGCTCATCACAACAAGTGCCCTTTCCCATGCGGATTAGTAGGAGCTT
>NW_027528809.1:55765-59048 GCF_008692635.1 Crocuta crocuta
AGGAGCTTTGATTTCATTTTTTTTTCTTTATTTTTTATTTCTGAGTCACAATTTTACAGGTGACAAAACAAAATACTTCGAGAGTTTAAAATTAATAATGAGTGAAAAACATGATTTAGTTGATGTGCTCAACTTATAATAGTTACACAATTCTATACAAGTCATTTATTTTATACAACACTGCTTCTGGAATTTTAAATTCTGCTTATCACAGGACACCCAAGTTTATAATAGCCATCTTTTTACTGGTAAAGTAAATTCTAACCAGGTAGCTGAGGTCCTCAATGTGTTTCAGGGGACTGATACTTTGCAAAGTATTTGAAGCTGGTCTCTGGATTTCTGTGCCTCAGTACCTTCTGTTGGTATTTCCAGGAAATGGGTATCTATCTTACTAAAAGACCATAGTTCCATAGTAGCTCTTCCATGATATGCCCATTGGTGTAGATTTTTATTAACCCTGCATGCTGTATACAGCCTTTTCTAATTCTCCAGAAAGGAAAAATACCTGGTTTCATCTTTCCTGTGATAGAATCAATGCTAAGTATTTTCTCTGAGGCCAATTTGAAGGGATGATGATGATGATACCAACTAATTATTGAGTAATCATTATGTGACAGGCACCATTCTAGGTCCTTTATACGGGCATTCCCATGTTAATTCACAAAACAACTCTAGGACACAGGCAAGTTCAAAGAGATTAATTATTTTTTAAGATATTAGTTATCAGGAACTGAGGGTGGGGTATTAGGGAGCATTTGGTAAAAAGGTATAAACCATCAGCTATAAGATGAATAACATCTGAGGATCTAATGTAAACCATGGTGACTATAGTTAATAGTAGTGTATTGTATAACTGAAATTTGCTGAGAATAGAATTTAAATGTACCCCCCAAAAAAGGTAAATATGTGACAATTATAGCCATCAACTGCAAAGGTGAGATTCAAGTCTACAGTCACTACCCACAACCCATGAGTGGAAATTATCCTATTGTCCAAGAGTACTGATGAAATATAGATAATTATTAAACCAATAACAACTTTAATGTCAACATTTGTTAAAGACGCATACAAATGATGCAAAGTCAAGGTTATTAAGAATGATGTACAAAATATTTAATGGCACCTGAGATAGTAAAGAATTTGAGAAATTTCCCCAAATTAGTTACATAAAATAAGAGTAGAAGATAATTTTCTCTTTAAGTAAAGGTTTGTTTGGCTTGATTATTTGAAGTTAGAACAAACTGTGCTGAAAGCTTTAAATAGTACTTGATATTTTATCATATTAGGATAAGGCCTTTGGCTTCATTTGCAGATAAGACATGCCTATCTTAAAGTAGGCCAGTTTATGAATATACAGAATAAAAGGTTTGCATATGTGTTAACATGTACATAAAACCAACCAAATCATAATAACTATTTGGACTGAACTAAAGAATATTACATTGAACCTTGTACATGAATGATTGCTGAACCTTATGATAAAATTTGCAGAAAGAAAAATATCATAATTTTTGTTACCAGTGTTACCTTTAGGGAGCTCACTGATATCATAAGGCATCAGGTTCAGCTCTCAGGATATGTTGACTTTTAGGGGAAATTAACTTCTAAATGACATTCATTCACATAAAACAACCAACTTCATTTGAGACACCTATTATTCTCCAATACTTAACTGTGTGGCTTGATGGAATACATATGACACAGTTTAGAAGGAGTGCTACCCTGATGGTTATGTTGTCATCAGCCAAAAGTCATTGATTCTATATGAAAAAATGGAAAATGTCTTATATCTTCTTTTAGAATAAGCTAACAATATTCTCTTTTTTGGTCACTAGATATCATGGAATACAAAAAGTATTTTGTTAAAAGAAAATCTTTTTTTTTTGAGAAGGAGAAAAAAGTAAATAGGAATTGTTCTCACATTTCTAGTCACTCTCACTTTCACAGAACGTATTACTCATGTGCCTCTCAGGACTTACTGGGTACATCTAGGTTATGCAGTGACGGAAATTAGGTAAATTGGTCAAGCCACCTGATTTTGAAATAGAAATAATGATCAAATTGGCTTCAATAACGAGTAAAAACATAAATATTAAACTTCTAATAAAACCTGAGTGGTTCTGTCATCAAGCTGTATAATATAGGCTTATTTATTTTAAAGTAAACAGAATTTTTAAATGGCTTCAATACTCCTTTACATTAGATCTTTGACTTTATTAAAAGGAGAGGAGAGGGGCGCCTGGTGACTCAGTTGGTTAAGCATCTGGCTTCAGCTGAGGTCATGATCTCACAGTTCGTGGGTTTAAGCTCCACATCAGGCTCTGAACTGATATCTCAGAGCCTGGAGCTTGCTTTGGATTCTGTGTCTTCCTCTCTGTCTCTCTGTCTTTCCTCCGCTCGCACTCTGTCTCTTTCTCTCAAAACTAAACTTTTTTTTTGTTTTTAAAATGAGGAAAGAAGACAAGAATTCACCATTTTCCGCTATGCTCATTGTTCCTGTTCACACTTCCTATAAACAATAGAGGGCAAGCAAAAAGATTTTCTTTCTAATTTAAAGAACTAGTATAACCTAATGTGTATTAAGTCATAATTGTATTTCAGACAGTGCCTCATTTAATCTTTGAAGCAATCCCATGAGGCAAGTACTTTTATTATCCATGTTTTACAGATAAGAAAAATAGGTAAGGTTAAGAGATGTATTGATGATCACACAGCTGACAAATATCAGAAACAAAATTTTAATTCAACTTCAAACATTTCAAAATAAAGAAAAGTAAAAAAAAAATGTGTAGAATGAGGAAAGTACCTGAATTTAGATCTCTTAGGTCAATTTAAAATAGTAAAAAGAAAATTGATTTTTGCATGGAAGTTTAGTTGGCTCATAAGGCATTTATTAACCTGGATTGCAAGTCTATTTGTATCCTAGTATCTATCCCAGTGCCTAGAATATAACAGGTGCTCAAAAAGTATTTGTTAAATTAATACCTAATTGTATGAACAAATTAACAGATGCCACAGTGATTCTCAAAAACTGATTTCTGGGCTCTTACAGGGACATACTTCAAACTCTTGCTAACAGTTTTGAGCAGAATGATTGAAATAGAAACACTAACAAGGATTTAAAGGAATCTATACATAAGCTATGTAAGTTCTAAAGACCCTTAGTCAAAATATCACAGATAAATACTGACGGCAAACTATCAAACTCATGCATTTGAAATGCAGACCTGGAGCTGTTAGATGAGCCTGCAGCCTCCTTTACCAGATTTCGTTTCTGTGGTGG
>NW_027528809.1:59185-73903 GCF_008692635.1 Crocuta crocuta
AGATTTTTTTCTGTGGTGGACAGCTGATTCTAGCTTTAGTTTAGAGATGAGCGGACCTTTCTAGCTCTTACTACTGATTAAGATATTAAAGACAAACTCTTATGTTAAGCTGAGGATAGCATCATTATTTCATAAACCTTTTTTTTTTCTTTTAGATGTGAGGGGGAGAAACAGCATAAACTAAACATTTACTACAGGGAGATTTTCTCCTCATTATTCAAGGATAAAATATGACTAGGATGATGGAGTCAGCTATTCTCCAGCAACACAAAGCAATTTCTTTAAGTAAATCAAAATAGGCAAAAGGTATTCTGCAGCCTTTGCTAGGCATGTAACACACATTCTAGCAGGCATCCCAACCCTGGCTGAAGGGAGATAGTTTGAGTTTATGTAGCAATGTCACAACCTCCATTTCCTTTTGATCAATCAGTAGAGGACACAGATAATTCAGCAAGGTAAAATCAGTCCCTTTTCAATCCCATATAATATGGGTCCCAAATTGACTGCTATGTATACAAAACAAAAACAAAAACAAAAACAAAAACAAAAACAAAAACAAAAAACACCCAACAACAACACAAAACTTCACATCAAGCCAGCTGTCCCTAAATGCCTGCTTCCTTTCTAGAGGGGCTGGGTATCCCCATCCTGGGGAAAAACCTTACTCCACTACCACTCACAACCAGATGAAATAAAAAGTAATTAAATTTACTTTCAGGTGAATAATTGGGAAAAGAGTTATCCTAAAGCCTCTGTGCAACTAATACAAAAGCTACTGATTTGAAGGCCAAAGCAGAGCAAAATTTTTAAACATGCAGAAGGTATGGGAGGATTTCAATAAACACATGGCTACACATACATACAAGTCCATTCAAGTCTGATCTCCTTGGGCAAAATCATTTCATGTTCTACTTGCTNAATAGCACTGCTAGGAATTTACCCAAGGGATACAGGAGTGCTGATGCATAGGAGCACATGGACCCCAATGTTCATAGCAGCACTCTCAACAATAGCCAAAACATGGAAAGAGCCTAAGTGCCCATCAATGGAGGAATGGATCAAGAAGATATGGTTTATCTATACGATGGAATACTACATGGCAAAGAGAAAGAATAATAGCTGGCCATGTGTAGAAACATGGTTGGACCTTGAGGATGTTATGCTGAGTGAAATAAGTCAGGCAGACAAGGACAAATACCATGTGTTTGCACGTTTAGTAGGATTAGGAGGAACTTAATGGAGGACCGTGGGGAAGAAGAAGGGAGGATATAGTGGGGGAGAGAGAGGGAGGCAAACCATGAGACACTCCTGAATGCTGAGAACAAACTGACGATGTGGGGGTGGGGTTTGGGCATGGATGAGGGCACTTGTGGGGATGAGCACTGGGTGTTATTTGGAATTCAATTCGACAATAAACTATTTGTAAAAAAATAAAAATAAAAAAAAAGAGAAGTGATAGATTTGCATTCTACTACAAACTTCAACTGTGTGGTTTAAGACAAATCATTTCATCATCCAAAGCTTAATTTTGTAACATAAAGAGGTCTTTGATGTAATTTTAAGCTCTAATATTCTACAATTCTGTATCATGGTACCAGGACTATCACATGGCGTTAAGGAAAGGATGAAATAAGGGAAGATATGAGACTTCAAATAGTCCAAATCATACATATATATACAAACACATACTATATATGTATGTAAAGATAGATAAGGGCTCTTATTGATATACAAATTATTATACTCTGAACCTTATCTCCAGAAATGGAGTCTAATATCTGACCATATTATTTCTTCCTCTAAGTCAAAACTCTGTTCAAGATTCATTTCATCTACAACACCAACCCATACCAACACTCCCTGATATCAGTTACGCTAATCACTCTAACAACTTTTCAGCATTTCAGGATAAGAAGCTGGTAATATAAAGGTAATACAATTGATTGCCACATAGTGTTTGTCTTCAGGTGCCACATGCCTCATGAATTAGGACCATTGTCGTTTCCTTCCCTTGGAAATGCAACGCAGCATAGCTGAGAGAGCGTAAACTTCCAATAACATTAAGAAGGTAAATATCAAATGATACATAAAAATACTACAAGAAAATGTAAGCAAATATGTATTTGACCTGAGAATAGGGAAGCACTGTCTATGTATAAAAATAGTGAAATATAATAAAGAAGAAGATGGATTGATTTGACATTGTAAGAAACTCAGAAAGCCAAAAAAGATAAGATTATCTACAGAAGAAAAATAACATTATTGTTTATCATATTAAAAATAGTTGTTTTATGATAATAGCTAAGGTTGGTAAGGAGATAAAACAGACATAACAATGCGAATGTAAATTGGTAAATACCTTTCTGACAGGTAACCATATGGTGTTAAATCCTTAAAACTGTTTGGATCCATTGCCCTAGTAATTTAATGTTTAGAAAAATATCCTGTAAAATAGACGTCAGAATAGAGAACCCAGAAATAAACTCACACTTATATGATCAATTAATCTATGAAAAGTGGGCAAGAATATGCAATGTGTAAAGAACAGTCTCTTCAATAAATAGTGTTGAAAAAACTTGACAGCTACATGCAAAAGAATGAAACTGGACCACTTTTTACACCATACACAAAAATAAACTCAAAGTGAATTAAAGACTTAAATATAAGACCTTACACCATAAATTCCTAAGAGAAAACAAACAATAAACTCTTGGACATCAGTTTTATCAATATTTATTTTTTAATATGTTTCCTTAGAAAAGGACCTCACACCATTTAGAATGGTAGTATCAAAAAGTCAAAATATAAGTGTTGGTGAGGATGTAGAGGATGCTCTCTGCAGTCTCCAGCACTCTCTATTGTTTCCCCAACATCAGGTTCAATATATTCATGTGCATTTACCTACTTGATCTCTTGTGTTTATAGCACCCCAATTTAATGTATCAAGCCAAAAACAATCACGGAGGAAAAATTCTTCCCTCTTTGCTCAGAAATTGAAGTGAAGCTTTAGGCTTAAGACTACTATTTGTTCATATTCATATTTTACTTTATTACCAATCAAGTAGAAATACATTAAAATATTTTTAAATTATTTATAAGCCAATAAAAACACCACAGTGTTAACTGAACAATTTCCCAGTCTGGAAGCTGTAATGTCTTTTACAACAACAAAAGAATAGTTTCTAATATTTGTTAAAATAAAGCTTTTGAAGATTTAATGACAAAAATGTTGAATTTTCTCTCTTTTATGAGGTCTCAACATTACTTAATATCAGAATTGAGTAGAATCCAGCATCCGGAACTTGGTGTCAGTGAGGTATTAAGCCAGTGTTGGCCATGGTACAACTAGTTTTGCCTAGAGAGTACTATCTCATTGGAGAAAGAGAGGGAGAGAGAGAGGGAAAGAGAGAATATGGAAGAGGCGGGCAAGAAAGAAGGAAGGAAGAAAAGAAAGAAGAAAAGACAGAAAGGAATAGAATAGACAGGGTGGAAGAAAAGATGGAGGATAGGAAGGAATAAGAGAAAGAGAAAAAGGAAAAAAGTCTTGAGGATAGAAGGAGAATAAGAGATACTAGGGAACAGAACATGATGTCTGTGGCTGACACAGATATGTCTTAACCAACACAATTTAGCAATTGAAGTTTAGATTCAGATTTTATTTGTTTACATAGAAATATACTCTATAACATACTACTAAATGGAAAAAGAAGGTTATAACAACATATATAACATGGTATCATTTNGATGTTTAGGAGGGTGTTCCCTGAATGCTAGTGTTTATATATGAAGTCATTATTTTGGTTTTCTTATTTGTACTACACTATTTGAATATTATAGTAAACATTTACAAATTTTCATAAATCAATTTATTTACTTTTTAAGTTTCGTTTATTTGAGAGAGAGCACAAGGTGGGGAGGGGCAGAGAGAAGGAGAGGTAGAATCCAAAGTAGGCTCTGCACACAGCCTGATGCGGGGCTGGAAAACGTGAGCCATGAAATTATGTCCTGAGACAAGATGAAGAGTCAGACGCTTAACCGACTGTGCTACCCAGGCGCCCCTCAATTTATTTTTTTAAATATAATTTATTGCCAAATTGGCTAAATACAGTTTATAAAGTGTGCTCTTGGTTTTTGGGGTAGATTCCCGTGGTTCATCGCTTACATACAACATCCAGTGCGCATCCCAACAAGTGCCCTCCTCAATGCCCATCACCCATTTGCCCCATCACCCAGCCCCCACCCACCCTCAGTTTTTTTTTCTGTATTTAAGAGTTTTTTATAGTTTACCTCTTTCCCTCTCTGTTTGCAACTATTTTTCCCTTTCCCTCCCCCTATGCTCTTCTGTTAAGTTTTTCAAGATCCATCTATGAGTAAAAACAAATGATGCCTATCCTTCTCTGATTGACTTATTTCACTTAGCATAATACCTTCCACTTCCAGTTAAATATGTGTTGCTGCAAATGGCATGATTTCATTCTTCCTCATTGTACTTTTTAAAGGTAGCAAGGCAGCTGTCCAATTGTTTGGTTGGTATAAACCTTGGATCACTGTGTTAGATAGTAGGAGTGAAAAAATGAACTCCTGTTTTTGAGTGACTTTATCCTTTGGGCTAGTCATCTGTAGATGCTGTCTTTGCCTATTGTGGACAGTGTTTGGTCGCTGGCCTGAATACGGCAAATTTTAACTAGGTGTGCTCTGGTCTTCTTGTGAAATGAGGCGTATTCCTAGAACCACTGGAACTAAGAATCTGTGAAACTCCTGTGTTGGAAGACACAGTGTGAGCATGAGTTTGGGCTAGTGTTTGAGGTAAGGGGTTGTCAGGCTGAACGGAAGCAAGTGTAACCAGGAAGGGTGGTTTCAGGAACTTTAAGATTGCGGAACAGCTGCATTGTCCTTCAAGTTACTAGATATTCATTTTTGTTCCAGTAACCATTTTCACTCTTAGGTTTCCAATATTTCTTCAGCTCCTATTAGTTTGTTTCTTTATTAGTATTTTAGTAGGAATTGGGAGAGGTATCCTAAGTTTTGTTTAGCAAGGTTGGAAGATGGCAGTGGAGTAGGAGGATCCTAGGCTCACTTCATCCCATGAAAACAACTAGATAACTATCAAATCATCCTAAATACCCAATAAATTAACCTAAGACTGGCAGAACAAAGTGTACAACTAAAGGTAGAGAAGAGGTCACATCAAAGAACACAGGAAGTGCAGAGACATTTGGTAGAGAAATGTTGTGGTGTGTGGCCTCTGTAGTGCAGAAGGAGCTATGGTACCTGATAGGGGCAAGAGACAGACTAACACACAGGGGAGCATACAGGGAAAACAAATACCCATAGTAATTGGTTTACAAAGGCAGAGGGGCTCAGTTTCATGACTTCCAGCAATGAGTGGATCTTAAAGCCTGGAGTTTTTAAATATCAGTGAGTATGGCTTGGATAGAGCCCAGAGGTCTTCATCTGTTCTTGGAGAGAAGAAACGCAAAAAATCCATGGGCATAGAACCTGGAAACAACCATCTGAAGAGCACCTGGGACACATAGTGGGGGAGGTTATTTGTTCATCTCAGAGCACATGCCAGAGCAGCAATGCTCCTGGAGAGATGCCTCCAGGTATAAAGAAACTGGCCTGCACTATTTCCCTCCCCAACCCATCAAGCATAAGCACAGGATCACCTGCAGGAACCAGCCCAGAGCCAACATTCTCTACTTACCTTGCTTAAGCCAAGCCTTGCTCATCCCTAATTTAGTGGAACCACTTTTCCTACTTACACTTGCTTCAGTCCCAGCCTGGCAGTCTTTTACCCCAGAATACTAACCCAATACCCTGCCCACACTGTGTCTCCCAACACAGGAATTTTCCAAAGCCTTGGTTCCAGTGGTATTGGCAATAGGTCTTATTTCACAAGCAGACCAGAGCACACCTAGTTAAAACTTGACATATTCAGGCCAGCGACCAAATACTGACCAGAATAGGCAAAGATAGTGTCTACAGATGACTATCGTGAAGGATAAAGTATCCAGGATAAAACAGCAGAGTATACACAGCACACAATGGAGACATTCCTGGAAGCACCAGGCCCTGTGGGAACAGGGGCACTACATGGCAGATCACTACAGGATATCTTCTTCATAAGGCATTACTATCAAGAAAAGGAGATGTATCTGACTTTCCTAAAACAGAGAAACAGACACAAAGACTTAGACAAAATGAAAACCCAGAAACAATTATCCCAAATGAAAGAACAGGACAAGGCCATTGCCCAGAGATCTAAGCAAAGTGGAGTGTTCAAAGCAATGATCAGATGGTTTCACAGGCGAATTCTACCAAAAGTTTAAAGAAGAGTTAATATCTATTCTGTTCATACTATTCCACAAAATAAGAGGAAGAAAAACCTCCAAATTAATTCTTTTTTAATATTTTATTTATTTCTGAGGGAGAGAGAGAGAGAGACAGCATGAGTAGGGGAGAGTTAGAAAGAAAGAGGGAGACACAGAATCTGAAGCAGGGTCCAGGCTCTAAGCTAGCTGTCAGCACAGAGCCCAACACGGGCTTGAACCCACATACCGTGAGATCGTGACCTGAGCTGAAGTCAGATGCTTAACCGACTGAGCCACCCAGGCATCCTCTCCAAATTAATTTTATGAGACCAGAATGACTCTGATACCAAAATCAGATAAAGACACCACTAAAAAAGAGAACTACATGCCAATATCTTGGATGAACACAAATGCAAAAATCCTCAAAAAAAAAATACTAACAAAATGAAATAAAAAATACACTAAAAATTATTCACCAGCATCAAGTGGGATTTATTCATGGGTTGTCAAGGTTGTACAATACTCACAAATCAATCAATGTGATACATCACATGAATAAGAGTGAGGATAAGAACTGTATTATTTCAACAGGTGTAGAGAAAGCATTTGACCAAGTGCAACATATATTGATGATAAAAACCATCAATAAAGAAGGTTTAGAGGGAACATACATCAACATAATAAAAGTCATATATGAAAAATCCATAGCTAACATCATATTCAATGGGGAAAAGCTTTTCTCCTAAGATCAGGAACAAAACAAGGATATCCATTCTCACTACTTTTATTCAACATAGTACTGAAAGTCATAGCAATAGCAATCAGGCCATAAAAAAGAAATGAAGGCTTCCTAAATCAGAAAGAAAGAAGTAAAACTTTGGTATTTGCAGACGACATGCTACTGTACATAGTAAACCTGAAAGTCTCCACCAAAAAATTGCTAAAACTGATACACAAATTTAGTCATGGGATAGAAAATCAATGTATAAAAATCTGTTGCATTTCTATAAACTAATAATGAAGTAGCAGAAAAAGAATTTAAGAAAATAATACCATTTATAATTGCACCAAATAATAAGATACCTAGGAATAAAACTAACCAAAGAGGTGAAAAGCCTGTATTCTGAAAATTATAAATCAGTCATAAAAGAAATTGAAGATGACATAAAGAAATGGAAAGACATTCTGTGCTCATAGATTGGAAGAACAAATATTGTTAAAATATCTATACTACCAAAGCAATCTACATATTTAATGCAATCCATACCAAAATACCAACAGCATTTTTCATAGAACTAAAACAGTTTTAAAATTTGTATGGAAACACAAAAAACTCAGAATTGCCAAAGCAATCTTAAAAGAGAAAAGCAATGCTGAGACATCACAATTCTGTACTTCAAGTTGTGTTACAAAACTGTAGTAATCAAAACACTAAAGTGCTGACATGAAAATAAACACAGAGATAAATAAAACAAACTAGAAACCCCAGAAATGATCCTACTACTATATGGTCAATTAATCTTCAACAAAGCAGGAAAGAATATCCAATGGAAAAAGGACAGTCTCTTCAGCAAATGGCTTTCAGAAAACTTGACAGCAACATGCAAAAGAAAGACACTGGAGCACTTTCTTACATCATACACAAAAATAAATTCAAAATGGATTAAATATGAGACCTGAAACCATAAAAATCCTAGAAGACAGGCAATAACATCTTTGACATTGGCCAAAGCAACCTTTTTCTAGATATGTGTCCTGAGGCAAGGAAAACAAAATCAGAAATAAATCATTCAAGGGGCACCTGGGTGGCTCAGTCAGTTGGGCATCCGACTTTGGTTCAGGTCATGATCTTAACGGTTTGTGGGTTCGAGCCCCACATGGGCTCTGTGCTGACATCTCAGAGCCTGGAGCCTGCTTCAGATCCTGTGTCTCCCTCTCTCTCTGACCCTCCCTTGCTCACGCTGCCTCTCTCTCTCTGTTTCAGAAATAAATAAGAAAAATATATTTTAAAAAAGAAATAAAACATTCAAACTACACTAAACTTAAAAGCTTCTAAACAGCAAAGGAAGCAATCAACAAAACTAAAAGTCAACCTAATGAATGGAAGAATGTATTTGCTAATGACATATCTAATAAAGGATTAGTATCCAAATTATATAAAGAACCTACACAATTCAACTCACAAAACAAATAATCTGATTAGAAAACAGGCAGAAGACATGAACAGACATTTCTCAAAAGATATCCAGATAGCCAACTGACATATGAGAAGATACTCAACATCACTCAGCATCAGGGAAATGCAAATCAAAACTGTAATGAAGTATCACCACACATGTGTCAGAATGGCTAAAATCAGCAACACAAAAGCAAGTATTGGCAACGATATGGAGAAAAATAGACCCCTTTTGCACTGTTGAAGAGATTGCAAACTGGTACAACCAATGTGAAAAACAGTAAGAAGTTTCCTCAAAAATTTGATAATAGATATACCCTATGATCCAACAATCACACTACTGGGTACTTATCCAAAGGATACAAAAACAGTATTTGAAAGGGATACATACACCCTTATGTTTATAGCAACATTATTTACAATAGCCAAGTTATGAAAGCTGTCCTAGTTTCCACAGATTGATGAATGGATAAAGAAGGAATCATATATATATATATATATATGCATATATATGCATCATATATACATATGTGTATATATGTATATATACATATATATGAATCATATATACATATGTGTGTATATATGTATATATATATACATTTATATATATGGAATTTAAGAAACAAACAAATGAGCAATGGGAGAAAAGAAAGAGAGAGACAAATTAAGAAAGATACTCTTAATTATAGAAAACGAACTGATGGGTATATGGGTTAAATCATTGAAGGGAATCAAGGAGTGCACTTGTGATGAGCACTGGTTGATCTATGGAACTGTTGAATTATCATATTGTACATCTGTAACTAAATGTTAACATTGTAATGCTAAATAACTGGAATTAAAATAAAAAATTTAAATAAAAAAGTAAAAAAGAAAAAGAAAAAAATTCTTGTTCAGTCAGATGCCATTTTAAACTCAATGTCCATGTGGTAATTATTGGAATATTTTTTCAATGAGCCAGAAAACAGAGTAACTGTGGATATGTTGATAGGAAATATATGAATATAATTCATTTTTAAAAATTGGAGTGATGGAGCAGAGATATATCATCTGCAATTACATTGTCATTTACCAAACCAGTAGGTAAATTCCGCATTATTACCTGCTTGTTTTTCTCAAATAGCAGTCTGTGTTTGAGGCTGGTAACTTGCTTTGAGAGAGAGGTCAAAGACAGTGCCCTTGTCTCCACAATCAGTGACTTTATCTCCATAGTCTAGAAGGTCGGTCTCTTAAAACTTTATTCCAAACTCTGGTTTATTTTTATAAATCACATAGGAAAACATTTGCCTAGGCACCATAGTATCTGACTCCAGCACATGAGGCAAAAATTAAACAGAAAAAAAGTGCAAGTTATTATAGCACTAGCTTTGAATGTTACAACCCACCCACTGCCAGCCCTTCAACCTGGCTTAATATAACAAAGTCTGAAATCATGCACGTGAAAATAATTAGTCCAGAACAACATGAAATCAATCAGGGTGAGGAAAAAGCTATCAAAAACAGGACAAATTATTCTGAGGATTTTGTTACTCACTTTCAAATCAATGATGAGAAAGACAGCAAGAGAGAGAGAAAAGGATAACATTTCTTTGGCCTGGCAAAAAATGTTAAGTAAAAAGGATCTCTAAAATTATTTGTAACATTGGTCCATTATATGCTTATAGTTTACTAATAAAATTTGAAGAACTCACTAATTTTGTTTTTCACTTAGAACTAAGACCATATCAGTATACTTTTCAAACATATGACAGATTAATTTATGAATAGAAAACAATTGCTCATCACAAATATTAAAACAATCTGGTTTTACCGTGTACCACGCACCAGATATGTCATATCTATAAAAATGAAGCTATTCTGTTACATGTTATTTGCAAAAGGGAAGAAAATAAACTCTTTTGGCTTAACCAAAACATTTCATAAGACTATTAACTTAAATATTATAGACATATCAGGATAATATTAAAGTAGTACCCAAGACATGGTTTACTGTTGTTGGGGAAAATAAACACTCAAAATTCAGGGAAACGGACAAACCCTTGAAACAGAATTACAACTTTGTTTCAGGTCAGGGTGCTCTTTGGGGTTGTAACAAAATTCTAAGGGCCTCAACAATTTTTCCTGAAGGTATTGAATGTTACAAAGAGCAATCATAAAGTACTAGGATCCAACAGAGAGAAAACAGAAATAGGCCTGGATCCAAGAATATCTACCTAACAATCCTTATCCAGGGCTTTTGCCATAGTAGAAACCTTGCAGAAAATCTGTTTATTTTTTGAAAATGAATTTGGTCTGCATTTTATGAACAGATTCTTGACACATCTCTTTTAAGTGAAATTCATGCACACAGAATCTCACCCCAGTTGCAGTTTGATAAAAATAATTGGCCAAACTGGAGCCTCCAACCATTGTGAATCATGAAAAAAGTCAAAGTTAACCTGCCTTCATTCATGGGAACAGGAAAAAAAAAATAATTCCAAATGTTTCTCTTACTAATCTGCTAACACGCTAGTGAGTTATGAGTTGATTTCAGCCTTTCTGGGATAAGTATTAGTGGATGTCAAAATAACAAAAATAAATAATAAATCCTGGTCACATAAACCACATTTTAATGCACTGGAAAGGGAGTGTGTGTGTGTGTGTGTGTAAAACACTGATATTAAACCAAAAATGTAAGAACGTCTTGTGGGTGATTTCAAATGGTTATTTCTCAGCAAGTCAATGAAAGAGACAGTAGGCCAATATCCATTCATACATGTCCCTCAATATCCTCTATTATACCAGATCTGTACTTTAAACACCAAACCCATTTTATTATGCTTGTAAACTGAAAGTGTACACTGTGGCATGCCAGAGTCTGAGGGATTCTAAAAAGGCACTATTATCATTCTTCTTTACAACTTCATTCTCAGTAATATTTGTAATTCAATATACCTTATGTCAATGTGGTGTTCTTAGTGACTCAAAATCTATAAAGCATCCTGTTCCTTTTAGCACCATCTGCCATCATTAAACATGGAATAAAATAAGCCTGTCCATACAACATATAGTTTTCCTACTAACAGTTCACACTTCATTATCATGTCCCCCCATAAAGAATGAAATTGATTCTGAGACCAATGTTATTTGCCATTTAAATCTGTGACTTGGGCAATAGAACATACATTGAGTTGTGCTTTCTGTTCACCCAAATCTGTACAGATAAAACATACTTACCTCTTTTGAACTGTAAATGCCTTCAGACCTCTGGAGACTTGATGAAAGACTTGAATTTTAAAAATAATAATAATAAATTAAAAGTTAAAAAAACTCACCAAGGATAAATTCTTAGAGTGTTATGCCAAAAGAAGAAAAAGAACTGCCAAACACACCATTCTTCCTTTTCCCTTGATCATCTATTATCCCTCAGATTTTCCATTCCTGCTTGCTTTTAAATTTAATTTTAAAAGCATTTTAAATTTCATTTTAGATAGGTAATGTTCAGTGGACCATATATTTAAGTTCTCTGTAAAGTACCTTAAGCTTTTAGGGAAGAAAACACGATATAAATCTAACAATGAATAAATGATAAATAAGATAAATAACTGGCCATATGTGAGTGAGCCTTAAAAGGATCTATGGGGCATGTGATAGAGGCTGAAAATAAGTCAGCAATGTACTAACATTGTTAGTAAAGCCAACCCAGTTCTGGAAGACACAAATGAAAATGGAGTTGTAATGCAAAAACCAAGTCCTAAAGCCACCTTGCAAATGAATATGTAACTAAAAAGTGACAGCTAATGTGGTGGTAACCACTGCCTGAGCATCTTAATACCATTATTACATATTTTTTGTACCAAATAAATTGCTCAAGTCCAATACGGGGCATAATAACGTACTGTGGTTGAAATCAGTGAGTTTGCAGTTAAACAAAAGGTGTGTGGCAAATTTAACATGCATTGAATAACTTCTAAGTACCAAAATCTTTATATTTATTAAATTTAATTCTCATAATAGTCCTATGAAGCAACTACTATCATCCTCAATAAATAAGAAAATTGAAATGAAGGGAGGATAAGTCATTTACCCAAGATTACACAACAACCAAATAACTGAGCCAGGACTTGACCTACACTGTGTTTAATTTCAAAGTCTGTAATTTTCTTCACCTCACCATGACACTTTAAGAATACTTTATCTGTGGGACAACTGGGTGGCTCAGTTGGTTGTGCATCTGACTTTGGCCTTGTTCATGATCTCTTGGTTCCTGGGATCAAGTTCCACGTTGGGCTTTGCACTGACAGCACAGAGCCTGCTTCAGATTCTCTGTCTCCCACTCTCTCTGTCCCTTCCCTACTCATGCTCTCTCTCTCAAAAATACATAAACATTTTAAAAAATTGAAAAAAAGATAACAGTACTTTATTTGAGGTTTAGGAACAATAACTGCCCTTACTGAAAAACACTTCTGGGATAATTAAGTAAAAACTGAAAATTGGCTCTTTTACAAAAGCACCAGATCACTGTTAAAAAATTGTTAATTTTTTCAGAACAATGTAAACTAACCAAAAGTTTGCAACACTCCAAGAAGTGTTTATTCAAGAAAAATAGCTGAATGTTATTAAGAACAATGATTTTTATGACATTTCAACTTGTTCTATTCCCATTCCCTCCAACTCTGCAGTATTCTTGAAAATTGGTAGCCTCACAATAACTGAGGCTGCAGAAACCAACAGCCGAGCAGACAATGAAGGAGTATAAATGGATTTTGGGTGCCTAAAATCCCTATTCCAAAGTAATTGTCACAGTTTGATTTGTTTAGAGACTCCTGAAAAGCTACTTTCTCAAAGCTTGTCTTCCTTTGATCTGACTCAGACCTACCCACTGGACATTTGCCAAAAAACAATCAGCAGTAATTGTCTAACATTGCATCTGCCTTCAGTGGGAATATCAGTGGGGTGACAAAACCATGACAAAAAAGCTAAGAAAGGAAAACTAGAAATGAAACATCTTTGGGAATTTTGATAAACTTCCAATATATTCCTACGAATCTAGAATGCCACATGAATGTTCAGGATAGTGTGCAATCTCTAAAAAGACATGATAAGGCCCTAATCTCTCACATCTGACATTGATCTTCTGTGCTATCAGGAAGCATGCTCCAAAATACAAACAGAACCATTCGGCAAAGGCAAGGAGACTCAAGGCACTAAAGGAAATATCCCAGTTATTAGCTGAAAACTAAGATAATGAAGGAGACTCTAATAGTAATACATGACAATAATACTCACTTAAAATAATTAATTCAAAAAATATCTAAACTAACAAATACAATAACAACAAACAGCAACAACAACAACAAACCCTGGACTGAGGGTGAATCAAAGTTCCAGAGTTGTCACATTTTAAATGCCTAGTTTCCAAAACCAGTTATGACACATAGAAGAAACAGGAAAATATGGTGCATATACAGGTTTTGAAAAGAAGTTATTAGAGGGGTGCCTGGGTTGCTCAGTCAGTTAAGCATTCAACATCAGCTCAGGTCATGATCTGGCAGTTTGGGAGTTTGAGCACCGTGTTGGGCTCTGTGTTGACAGCTCAGAACTTTGAGTCTATGTCAGATTCTGTGTCTTTCTCTGTCTCTGCCCCTCCCCCACTTTCACTCTGTCTCTCTCTGTCTCAAAAATAAATAAATATAAAAAATTGTCTTAAATTTCTTTTAAAAAGCAGTCATTAGAACTGTCCCTGGGAAGTCGACACATTGGACTTACAAGACAAAGATTTTAATCAACTGTCTTCAGTATGTTCAAGGAGCTAAAGGGAGCCATGAACAAAGAATTAAAAACAATTTAGGGGTGCCTGTGTGGCTCAGTTGGTTAAGCGTCCAACTTCGGCTCAGGTCACGATCTCAGGGTCTATGAGCTCGAGCTCCACATCAGGCTCTCTGCTGTGCTGATACCTCAGAGCCTAGAAGCTGGGAGCCTGCTTCGGATTCTGTGTATCCCTCTCTTTCTACCCCTTCCCCACTCATTATCTCTCTCTCAAAATAAGAAAACATCAAATTTTTAAAACTTTGTTTAATGTTTTATTTATTTTTGAGAGAGAGAGAGACAGAGTGTGAATGGGGGAGGAGCAGAAAGAGAGGGAGATACAGAATCTGAAGTAGGCTCAAAGTTCTGAGCTGTCAGCACAGAGCCCAATGCAGGGCTCAATTCCACAAACCATGATATCACGACCTGAGCTAAAGG
>NW_027528809.1:74067-74667 GCF_008692635.1 Crocuta crocuta
AATCCCCAGGAGGCTCCACACTGTCAGCACAAAACCCAGAATGGGGCTCGAACCTATGAACTGTGAGATCATGACCCGAGGCAAAACCAAGAGTTGGATACTTTACTGACTGAGCCACACAGGCACCTCCAAAATAGCAATTTGGAATTGAAAAGTTCTATACTTAAAATGAGAAATTCACTTGGAGAGGTAAATAGCAAATTTAAAGTCAATAGAACACTCCTCCAAACAGAAAAAGATTTTTTATTCCAAAGTGTACATGTAACATTCTCCATAATAAACAGTACCTAAGGCCATAAAGCAGTTCTCAATAAATTTAACAGAACTGTAATCATAGAAAGTGTATACTTAGATTACAACACAATAAAATTGTAAACCAACACACAAAAAAAGTGGAAATTAAACAACATTGTCCTAACTAGATAATAGGTCATAGGAACAGGAAACTTAGAAAATGCCTTGAGGGGCGCCTAGGTGGCTCAGTCGGTTAAGCGTCTGACTTCAGCTCAGGTCATGATCTCATGGTTCGTGGGTTCAAGCCCCGTGTCGGGCTCTGTGCTGACAGCCAGCTCAGAGCCTGGAGCCTGTTTCAGATTCTGT
>NW_027528809.1:75893-76791 GCF_008692635.1 Crocuta crocuta
CAGCAACAACAACAACAAACCCTGGACTGAGGGTGAATCAAAGTTCCAGAGTTGTCACATTTTAAATGCCTAGTTTCCAAAACCAGTTATGACACATAGAAGAAACAGGAAAATATGGTGCATATACAGGTTTTGAAAAGAAGTTATTAGAGGGGTGCCTGGGTTGCTCAGTCAGTTAAGCATTCAACATCAGCTCAGGTCATGATCTGGCAGTTTGGGAGTTTGAGCACCGTGTTGGGCTCTGTGTTGACAGCTCAGAACTTTGAGTCTATGTCAGATTCTGTGTCTTTCTCTGTCTCTGCCCCTCCCCCACTTTCACTCTGTCTCTCTCTGTCTCAAAAATAAATAAATATAAAAAATTGTCTTAAATTTCTTTTAAAAAGCAGTCATTAGAACTGTCCCTGGGAAGTCGACACATTGGACTTACAAGACAAAGATTTTAATCAACTGTCTTCAGTATGTTCAAGGAGCTAAAGGGAGCCATGAACAAAGAATTAAAAACAATTTAGGGGTGCCTGTGTGGCTCAGTTGGTTAAGCGTCCAACTTCGGCTCAGGTCACGATCTCAGGGTCTATGAGCTCGAGCTCCACATCAGGCTCTCTGCTGTGCTGATACCTCAGAGCCTAGAAGCTGGGAGCCTGCTTCGGATTTTGTGTATCCCTCTCTTTCTACCCCTTCCCCACTCATTATCTCTCTCTCAAAATAAGAAAACATCAAATTTTTAAAACTTTGTTTAATGTTTTATTTATTTTTGAGAGAGAGAGAGACAGAGTGTGAATGGGGGAGGAGCAGAAAGAGAGGGAGATACAGAATCTGAAGTAGGCTCAAAGTTCTGAGCTGTCAGCACAGAGCCCAATGCAGGGCTCAATTCCACAAACCATGATATCACGACCTGAGC
>NW_027528809.1:76847-82164 GCF_008692635.1 Crocuta crocuta
TAATATCTATAAAATGTAGAAATTGTTAAAAACCAAATATATATTTTTAAAGTTTATTTATTTTGAGAGAGAGAGAGAGAGAGTAGGGGGGGCAGAGATATATAGAGAGAATCCCCAGGAGGCTCCACACTGTCAGCACAAAACCCAGAATGGGGCTCGAACCTATGAACTGTGAGATCATGACCCGAGGCAAAACCAAGAGTTGGATACTTTACTGACTGAGCCACACAGGCACCTCCAAAATAGCAATTTGGAATTGAAAAGTTCTATACTTAAAATGAGAAATTCACTTGGAGAGGTAAATAGCAAATTTAAAGTCAATAGAACACTCCTCCAAACAGAAAAAGATTTTTTATTCCAAAGTGTACATGTAACATTCTCCATAATAAACAGTACCTAAGGCCATAAAGCAGTTCTCAATAAATTTAACAGAACTGTAATCATAGAAAGTGTATACTTAGATTACAACACAATAAAATTGTAAACCAACACACAAAAAAAGTGGAAATTAAACAACATTGTCCTAACTAGATAATAGGTCATAGGAACAGGAAACTTAGAAAATGCCTTGAGGGGCGCCTAGGTGGCTCAGTCGGTTAAGCGTCTGACTTCAGCTCAGGTCATGATCTCATGGTTCGTGGGTTCAAGCCCCGTGTCGGGCTCTGTGCTGACAGCCAGCTCAGAGCCTGGAGCCTGTTTCAGATTCTGTATCTCTCTCTGACCCTCCCCTGCTCGCTCTCGCTCTCTCTCTCTTTCTCTTTCTCAGAAATAAAGCATTAAAAATGTTTAAAAAAAAAAAGAAAATGACTTGAGATGTATGTATACATACAAAACTTATAGTGTTTAGAGAAACTAAGCAGTGCTTAGAGAAAACATATAGCCATAGAATCCTATATTTAAAAAGAAGGTATTAAACAAATCTTCACCTTATAAAACTGGAAAATAAGAGAAAATTAAACTCAATCCCAACAGAAGGAAGTAATTATAATAAAGATTAGAAAAGAAATTAATGACACAGAGAATAACACGAGAAAAAAAACAAAACCAAAATTAGTTCTTCACAAATAAAAAGACCACAAAAAGATAGAAGAGGCTTGAATTATGAATATCAGAGATATAAGAAGAAACAGCATTATTGCCTTTAAAGATCATAAGGGAATAATATGAAAAATTGTATGACAATAAACTAGACAACTTAAATGAAATGAACAAATTCCTAGAAAAACATGATCTACCAAAACTGATTCAACAAGAAATAGAGCATCTAATAAACTTATAACAGGTACAGTGACTAAGTTAATGATTTAAAAAATTTCTCCAAGGAAAACCCAGGCCTAAATGGCTTCACTGGTAAATTCTACCAAAAATATAAGAGATAATTAATACCATAACATCAGAAAAACCTCAAAAACTTAGAATAAAGGCCAATTCCTGATTTATTCTATGAGACCAAAATTACCATGATGCGAAAAACAGACATATTACAACAATGAAAGAATGAAACAATAATGCCTAAAAATTATAGACATGAGGAGCACCTGATTTCAGTTTGGGTCATGATCTCATAGTTCATGAGATTGAGCCCCACATCAGGCTCTGTCCTGATGGTGTGGAGCCTGCTTGGCATTCTGTGTCTCCCTCGTTCTCTTCCTCTCTCCATTTACTCACTGTCTCTCTATTAAAAATAAATAAATAAATTTAAAACTTAAAAAAATATATATAGACATAAAAATCCCCAACAAAATATTGGCAAATCAAATCCAAAAATGCATAAAAATAATTATACATACCTTGAGGTGCCCAGCTGGCTCAGTCAGAAGAGCATGTGACTCTTGATCTCAGTGATGTGAGTTCAAGTCCCATGTTGGGTGTAGACTGTACTTAAACAAGAAGATAATTTAAAAATGTTTTAAAAGTTGAAAAATTAAAAATTTAAATAATAATTATATACCCTGACCAAATGGGATTTATTCTAGGTGTGCATGGCTGACTCATTATTCNACACACCATAATCAATTGGGATTTATCCCAGGAATGCAACATTGGCTTAGCACATGAAAACCAATGTACTACACCATATTAACATAATACAGGACAAAAGCCACATGATTACCTTAACAGAGGTATCAAATTAAAATAATTTGACAAAATCCAATATACTTTCATGATAAAAGCACTTAACAAAATACAAATGCAAGAGAATTTATTCAATTTGAATTTTTAAAAAATCTATGAAAAATCCCACATCTAACATCACATTTAATGGTGATAGATGGAAGTCCCCCTAAGATTAGGAGTGATAGAGAGATATTTACTCTTGCCACTTCTATTAAATATTGTAGTGGAGGTTCTAGCCAGGGCAATTAGCAAAGAAAAAGAAATTTAAAATATCCATATTGGAAAGGAAAATATGAAACGATCTTAAATTGAGAATGACATTATCCTGTATTTAGAAAATCCTAAATGGAAAAACATTCCATGCTCATGGATTAGAAAAATAAATATTGTTAAAATGTCATCACTAACCAAAGCAATCTACACATTCAATGCAATCCCAATCAAAATTGCACTAGCATTCTTCTCAAAACTAGAAAAAACTATCCTCAAATTTGTATGGAACCTCAAAAGACCCTGAATAGCCAAATTAATTATGAAGAAGAGAACCAAAATGGGAGGCATCACCATCCCTGACTGTAACCTCTACTACAAAGCTGTCATCACCAAGACAGTGTGGTATTGGCACAAAAAAAGATATATAGACCAATGGAATAGAATTGAGAACTCAGAATTGGACCCACAAATGTACAACCAACTAATCTTTGAAAAAGCAAGAAAGAGTATCCAGTGGAAAAAAACACAGCCTTTTTAACAGATGGTGCTGGGAGAACTGGACAGCAACATGCAGAAGAATGAAACCAGATCATTTTCTCACACCATACACAAAATAAACATTTAGGGATAAATTTAATGAAAGAAGTACAATAGTGATATGCTGAAAATTATGAAACATCACTGAAAGTTATTAAAGAGGGAAATGAAGAACATGGTGGAGAAGTGGGGGGGACTCAAAGTTTCTGCATCCCCCAATCACAGCAGTATTGAGGTCAGAAGACTTGGAATTCCAGGAATCCAGGTTACAGAGTGACAGAAATATCTTCAGTGGCCCACGGGGACAACTTGGCAGGTCATAGGTGTGTGTTTGTTAAATGGAAGAGACAAAATGGGCAGCATAGGCACAGAGGGGAGGGACAAAAGGAAAAGAAAGAGAGACTGTGGAAGTGTAGGATTTTATTTGGACAAGAGAAAAAACATGGACCAGGGAATGGGAAAAATGGAGAAAGAACCAATTTCTAACTGTGGGGGTTTTTCCAGACAGGGGTCAGATGCCCTGTGTGTGCACCTGGGGTGGAGGGGAACCAGCCACGGGCTTGGGAGCTAGCTTAGAGATGCAGTCAGAGAGAGTAATCCTCTCCCTTGAGTGATGTGTAAAGAAGGCATATAACCATTTCAATGACATAAGGCTCTGCAGGCACCCGCCAACCAAAGACCCTTTGTTGGCAGGCTGGCAGAGTGGAATTACCCCCAAAATCAGGGTACACAGAGTGGTGTCCTTTAAAACATTGGGGTCTGAATCCCAGCCAAGTGCCTGGGAGGCGCATGAGACTAGAGCAGAAGAAACCAGACCGCTTGTACCCAAAGAGCACTGTGAGGACACCCTGATCAGAGTGATTTGGGACACCCAGTCCAGGGAAGAGAGACTGGGGTGCCTCCATTTTTATCCCCATCACCAACATGGTGGGGCTTCAGAGAATGGACAGCAGTGGAGGCAAGACCCATCTACACCTAACCACACCCCTGATGCCTGGGAACTTCTTATCTAACGGAGCAAGATTAACACTGACGGAACCAGACAACCCATCCTCCAGACCAGCACAGCCACCAGCTCCAAGGCACCATAAGATATCAGTCCAGCAGTTTTGCATTTTCTGATTTGATTCTTGGTCAATTTTTATTATATATATATATTTCTTCTTCTTCCTTTTCTTCCTCTCATACCTTCCCTTCTCTATTCCGGTAATTCTGGTTGTTGGTTTGTTTAATCAGACATTTTTAATCAATTGTTCTTATACCTCTTCTGTATCTCCTTCTTCTTTATTGTCCTCTCTCTCTCTCCTCTCTCCTCCTCCCCTCCCCCCATATTAAGCCAAATAGTTTCTCTGATTCTCTGCCTGGCCATTTTTTTTTTCTTTTCCTTTACTCCACCCCTGTTATTTCTCTCTCTGCATGGAATAAGGCTTCTTCTACAACACCCCCTTTTTAATTTTTTTTCCAGGGTTACATCAATAAACAAATCAAAGCACACCTGGTGGAAGTCTCAAACCACCACTACAAGTGGGGAGTTAAAGCAACCAAAGTCACAACATCAGACAGCACACAACACTCCAAAAACACCTCCTAAAGGACTAGGCCCTGAACAGTGTACGACCCTTTTTCATATAGAAGTAGTTGCAGGTGCAGGACACATGATAAGCTACTAAAACACATAATGGACAGAAAACTAGCCAAAATGATGAAACAAAATAATTCTCCTCTAAAGAAATTCCAGGAAGAAATGACAGCAACAGAAATGCTCAAAACATATATAAACTATATATCNAATAAATAAAATATTTTAAAAAAGAAAAAAAGAAAAAAGCAAAGAATATATTGCTGCAGAGATCAAGGAACTAGGAAATAGTCATGACGAATTAAGAAATTATGTAAATGAGGTGCAAGATAAACTAGTTGCAGTGACAGCGAGGATAGTGGAAGCAGAAGGTAGAATAAATGAAATAGATAAAATTATGGGAAATGATAAAACTGAGAAAAAGACAGAGAACAAAGTACTAGACCAGTAGGGGAAAATTAGAGAACTAAGTGATTCGAGGAAATGTTATAACCATATCATAGGAATTCCAGAAGAAGAGAGAGAAAGGGACAGAAGGGTCCTGGCAAAATACAAAAATAAAGAGAAAATTCTGAAAGCAGCTAGGAGCAAATGGGCCTTAATCTATAAAGATAGACACATAAGGGTAGAAGCAGACATGTCCACTGAAACTTGGCAGGCCAGAAGGAGTGTCAGGAAATACTCAATGTGCTGAATAGGAAAAATATGCAGCCAAGATTCCTTTATCCGGCAAAGCTGTCATTCAGAATAGAAGTAGAGATAAAGGCTTTCCCAGACAAATAAAAACTGAAGGAGTTCATGACCACTAAATCAGCCCTGCAAGAAACCCTGAGGGGGACTCTGTGAGTGGAACACTGCAAAGACTATGAA
>NW_027528809.1:82816-91307 GCF_008692635.1 Crocuta crocuta
CTAGAAAAGACCAGAGACATCACCACAAGCATGAGAGGTACAGATAAAATAATGACACTAAATCCATATCTTTCAATAATTACTCTGAAGGTAAGTGGACTAAATGTTCCAATCAAAAGATATAGGGTAACAGAATGGATAAAGAAACAAGATTCATCTATACATTGTCTACAAAAGACTCATTTTAGACTGGAGGACACCTTCAGATTGAGAATAAGAGGATGGAGAACCATATATCATGTTACTGGAAGTCAAAAGAAAACTGTAGTAACCATACGTATATCAGCCAAACTAGATTTTAAATTAAATGCTGTAATAAAAGATGAAGAATGGCATTATATCATAATTACTGGGTCTATCCATCAAGAAGAGCTAACAATTGTAAATGTTTATGCCTACAACTTGAGGTACCCCAAAATATTAATCAATTAATCAAAAACATAAGCAATCTTATTGATAAGAATACGGTAATTTAAGACTCCACTTACAGCAATGGACAGATCATCTAGGCAGAAAATCAATTAAAAAACAATGGCCTTGGGGCGCCTGGGTGGCTTAGTCGGTTAAGCGTCCGACTTTCGCTTAGGTCATGATCTCGCGGTTCGTGGGTTCGAGCCCCGCGTCGGGCTCTGTGCTGACTGCCAGCTCAGAGCCTGGAGCCTGTTTCAGTCTGTGACTCCCTCTCTCTCTGACCCTCCCCTGCTCATGCTGTCTCTCTCTCTCTCTCTCTCTCCTAGAAATAAAGAAATAAAAAAAAATGGCCTTGAATGACACACTAGACCACATGGACTTGACAGATATATTCAGAATTTGTTAACCCAAAGCAGCAGAATACACATTCTTTCGAGTGCACATGGAACATTCCCCAAAATAGATCACATACTGAGTCAGAAAACATCCTTCAATAAATATAAAATAATTGATATAATACCATGCATATTTTCAGATCATAATGCTATCAAACTTGAAATCAACCACTAGAAAAAAATGTAGAAAGCCTCCAAATTCATGAAGGTTAAATAAAGGACATTATACTAAAGAATGAATGTGTCAACCAGGCAATTAAAGAAAAAATTGAAAAATATATAGAAGCAAAAGAAAATGAAAACACAACTGTCCAAACACTTTGGGATACAGCAAAGGTAGTCCTAAGAGGAAACTACATTGCAATCCAAGCCTATCTTAAGAAACAAGAAAAATCCCAAATACAAACTCTAACTACACACCTAAAGGAACTAGAAACCAAACAGCAAAGAAACCCCAAAGCCTTCAGAAGAAGAGAAATAATAAAGATCAGGACAGAAATAATCAATATAGAATCCAAAACAACAGTAGAACAGATCAATGAATGTTAGAGTCAGTTTTTTGAAAGAAAAACAAAATTCATAAACCTTTAGGCAGACTTCTCAAGAAGAAAAGAGAAGCCAAATAGATAAAGTCATGAATGAAAGAGAGGAGATCACAATCAACACCACAGAAATACAATTATTAAAAAATACTATAAAAAATTATATGCCAACAAAATGAACAATCTGCAAGAAATGGACAAATTCCTACACACCCACACACTACCAAAACTCAAATGGGAAGAAATAGAATATTTGAACAGACCCTTAACCAGTGAAGAAATTGAATCAGTTATCAAAAATCTACTAACAAATAATATTCCTGAGCCAGATGGCCTCCCAGAGGAATTCTACCAGACATTTAAAGAAGAGTTAATATCTCTTTCTCTCAGGGCGCCTGGGTGACTTAGTTGGTTAGGCAGCCGACTTCGGCTCAGGTCATGATCTCGCAGTCTTTAGGTTCGAGCCCACATTGGGCTCTGTGCTGACAGCTCAGAGCCTGGAGCCTGCTTCGAATTCTGTGATTTCCTCTCTCTCTGCCCTTCCCCCGCTCAAGCTCTGTGTCTCTCCGTTTCAAAAATAAAATAAACATTTTAAAAAATCTATCTTTCTCAAACTGTTAAAAAAAAATAGAATTGGAAGGAAAGCTTCCAGACTCATTCTATGAAGCCAGAAATACCTTGATTTCCAAACCAGACAAAGATCCCACTAAAAAGGGTAATTAAGGCCCAATATTCCTGATGAACTTGGACTCAAAAATTCTCAACAAGAGAGTGGCAAATAGAATCCAACATCATATTAAAATAATTATACACCATGATCAAGTGAGATTCATTCCTTGGCTGCAGGGCTGGTTCAATGTATCTGCAAATCAATCAGTGTGATACATCACATTAATGGAAGAAAGGATGAGAACCATATCAACTTGTCAATAGATGCAGAAAAAACATTTGACAAAATACAGCATCCTTTGTTAATAAAAACCCTTAAGAAAGTTGTGATAGAAGGAATAAACCTTCACATCATAAAAGCTATCTATGAAAAGCCCACAGCTAATATCATCCTCAGTGGGGGAAAACTGAGAGCTTTCCCTCTGAGACCAGGAACATGCAGGATGTCCACTCTCACCACTGTTGTTTAACATAGTGTTGGAAGTCCTAGCCTTGGCAATCATAAAATAAAAGGAAATAAAAGGCATCCAAATTTTCAAAGAAGCCAAACTTTCACTTTACACAGATGACATGATACTCCACATGGAAAACCAAAAGACTCCACCAAAAAAACACTAGAACTGGTATTCAAATTCAGCAAAGTCACAGGGTACGAAATCAATGTACAGAAATTGGTTGCATTTCTATACACCAATAATGAAGCAACAGAAAGAGAAATCAAGAAACTGATCTCATTTACAATTGCATCAAGAACTGTAAAATACCTAGGAATAAACCGAGCCAAAGAGGAAAAAGATCTGTATGCTGAAAACTATAGAAAACTTATGAAAGAAACTGAAGAAGACAATTATTTATTTAAATTCATGTTAGTTAACATACAATGTAGTATTGGTTTCAAGAATAGAACCAAGTGATTCATCACTTATATATGACAACCAGTGCTCATTGCAACATGTGTCCTCCTTAATGCCCATCACCCATTTAGCCCATACCCCACCTCCCCTGCTGTAACCCTAAGTTTGTTCTCTGTATTTGAGTCTCTTATGGTTAGCCTCTCTGTTTTTATCTTATTTTTTTCCTTCCCTTCTCTTATGTTCATCAGTTGTGTTCTTAAATTCCACATATGAGTGAAATCATATGATATTTGTCTTTCTCTGACTGACTTATTTTGCTTAGCATAATACATTCTAGTTCCATTGACATCATTGCAAATGGCAAGATTTTCATTCTTTTTTATTGCCAAGTAATATTCAATAGTATGTGTGGTATACACACACACACAGAGATCTATCTATCTATATCTATCTATATCTATATCTATATATCAGTATATAGATATATCTATCTATATAGATAGCATTGCTATAACATTGGGGTGCATGTGTCCCTTCAAATAAGCATTTTTGTATCCTTTGGGTAAATATCCAGGAGTGCAGTTGCTGGGTTTTAGGGTAGTTCTATTTTTATTCTTTTGAGGAGTCTTCATACTGTTTTCCAGAGTAGTTATATCAGTTGGCATTTTCACCAACAATGAAAAGAGTTCTCCTTCTCTTTGCTTTCTTCTCAAACTGTTCTAAAACATAGAAATGGAAGGAAAACTTTCCAACTCATTCTATGAAGCCAGCATTACCTTGATTCCAATACCAGCGAAGACCCCACTATAAAGGAGAATTGTAGGTCATTGTCCCTGATGAACCTTAATGCAAAAATTCTCAACAAGAGACTACCAAGTTTAATTCAACAGTACATTAAAACAATTATTCACCATGATCAAGTGGGATTTATTCCTGGACTGCATTCCTGGTTCAATATTCGCAAATCAATCAATGTGAAACACCACATTAATAACAGAAATGATAAGAACCATATGATCCTTTCAATAGATGCAGAAAAAGCATTTGACAAAATACAGCATCCTTTCTGGACAAACTAGACTTTAAGATGAAAACTGTAAAAAAGAGACAAAGAAAGGAGTTATATATTAATAAAGGGTATAATACAACAAGAAGATATAAAAATTGTAAACATTTATGCACCAAATAAAAGAGCAACCAAATATATTAAAAAGTTACTGACACACATCCCCAAAAGCAAAGGAATCAAGAGCAAAAATAAACGATTGGGACCTCATCAAGATTAAAACCTTCTGCACAGCAAAGGAAACAACCCACAAAACTAATAGGCAACCAACGGAATGGGAAAAGATAGTTGCAAACGATATATCAGATAAAGGGTTGATATCCAGAATCTATAAGNAAAGTTACTGACAAACATAAAGTAACTACTTGACAATATTACAAGAATAGTGGGGGACATTAACACCCCACTTACATCAATAAACAGATCATCTAAACAGAAAATCAACAAAAACAATGAATTTCAATGACACACTGGAACAGATTAATTTATCAGATTTATTCAGAACATTACATTTTAAAACAGCAGAATACAAATTATTCTCAAATGCACAAGGACCGTTATCTAGGATAGGTCATATGTTAGGCCAAAATGATTCCTCAACTAATTCAAGAAGATTAAAGTCATACCATACATCTTTTCTGACCACAACACAATGAAACTAGAAGTAAACAAAAAAAAAACTGTTTTTTTTTTTTCTGGAAAGACCACAAATAAATTGAAGTTACATAATATTCCACAAAAACAACAAATGGGTCAACCAGGAAATAAAAGAACTTTTAAAAAGTAAGTGGGGAAAAAATGAAAGTGAAATCACAACAGTCCAGAACTATTTTTTTTTTTTTTGATGCAGCAAAAGTGATTCTGAGAGGGAAATTATAGCAATACAGGCTAACCTCAAGAAGCAAGATAAATCTCAAACAAACAACTTATCTTCACAGTAGAAAGCTAGTCAATGAAAAACAACTAAACCTAAACCAGCAGAAGGATAATAGAGATTTGGGCAAAACAAATGATATATAAACTAAAAAAAAGAGAAACAATTAACAGAATACATCAATGAAACCAGGAGCTTGTTCTTTGAAAAAAAAATCAATATTATTGATAAACAACTACCCAGAATTATTAAGAAAAAAAAAAACAGAAACATTCAAATAAACACTGAGGTGCCTGGGTCGCTCAGTTGGTTAAGTGTCTGACTTTAGCTCAGATCATGGTCTCACAGTTCGTGGGATCAAGCCCTGCATCAGGCTCTGTGCTGAGAGCTCACAGCCTGGAGCCTGCTTCAGATTCTCTCTCTCTTTCTCTCTCTCTGCCCTTCCCCTGTTCACTCTCAGTCTCTTTCTGTCTCTCAATAAATAAATAAATAAATAAATAAATGTGAAAAAATAAAAAAAATAATTCAAAAAAACATATTCACAAAAGACAGAGAAGAAAGAAATAATCATCACAACTGGAATATAGACAAATATAAGAGAAAGTTATGAAAAATTGCGTGCAGAAATATTAGGAAACAGAAGAAATAGATAAATTTCTAGAAACATATAAACTATGGAAATTGAAACAGGAAGAAATAGGAAACTTAAACAGACTGATAATCAGTCCCAACAAACAGAAGTCCAGGACCAGGTGGCTTAACGGGCAAATTCTACCAAATATTTAAAGAAGGGTTAATATCTGTTCTTTTCAAACAATTCCAAAAAATAAAAGAGGAAGGAAATTTCCAAAATCGTTCTATGAGACCAGCATTACCCTGATAACAAAACGAGATAAAGACACCACTAAAAAAGATAGCCACAGGTCAACATACCANGTTCCTGATTAACATAGATGCAAAATCCTCAATAAAATACTAGCAAATTGGATTCAACGTTACATTAAAAGAATCATTCACCGCGATTGACTAGGATTTATTCCTGGGTTCCAAGGGTGATTCAATATTTGTAAGTCAATCAATATGATATATCACATAAATAAGAGAAATGAAAGAACCATACGATCCTTTCAAGATTTTTTTTAAAAAAGCATTTGAACAAGTACAACATCCATTCTTGATAAAAACCTTCCACAAGTTAGGTTTAGAGGGAACATAAGTCACTATAATAAAGGCCATATATGATTATTCACTGCTAACATCATCCTTCATGGGGAAAAACTGAGATCCTTTCCCCTAAGATTAGGAAGTAAAACCTTCACTCTTTTCAGATTATAGGACATTATATATAGAAAACCCAAAAGATTTCACACACACACAACAAAAATACAAAAAAAAAACCTTCTTGAAATGATGAATGAACTCAGTAAACTTGAAGGATGAAAAATCAATGAGCAGAAATGTGTTATATTTCTATACACTAATAATGCAACAACAGAAAGAGAAATTGAGAAAACAATCCCATTTATAATTTCACCCAAAATAATAAGATACCTAGAAACAAACTTAACCAAAGAGGTGAAAAGCCTCTCCCCTGAAAACTATACAACACTGATGAAAGAAATTGAAGATGAACCAAAAATATGGAAAGACATTAAATGCTCATAGATTGAAAGAACAAATACTGCTAAAATGGCCATGCTACCCAAAGCAATCTACACGTTTAATATAATCCCTAACAAAATGCCAACAATATTTTTCACAGTAGTAGAAGAAACAATTCCAAAACTTGTATGGAAACACAAAAGACCCCAAATAGCCAAATCAATCTTGAAAAAGAAAAGCAAAACTTGATGATTTCAGACTTCAAATTCTATTACAAAGCTATAATAATCAGAACAGTATGTAAGTGATACAAAAACAGGCACATAGATTAATAGATCAGAGAAGAAACCCCAGAAATAAACCCAGAACTATATGGTCAATTAATCTCCAACAAAGCAGAAAAGAATAACCAATGGGAAAATGTCTCTTCATCAAGTGGTTTGTGCTGGGAAAACTGGACAGAAACATGCAAAAGAATGAAACCAGATCACTTTCTTATACCATACACAAACATAAATTCATAACGTATTAAGACCTAAATGTGAAACCTGAAACCATAAAAATCCTAGTTGAGAGTACAGGAAGTAATATCTTTGAGAAGAATGGTAGCATTTTTTTTCCTAGGTATGTCTCCTGAGACAAGGGACTCAAAAGCAGAAAGAAACTATACAGGCTACATAAAAATAAAAAGCTTCTGTATAGCAAAAGAAAGAATGAAACTAAAAAACAACCTACAGAACGCGATATTTGCAAATGGCATATCTGATAAACGGTTAGTATCCAAGATGTATAACGAACTTATACAACTGAGTACCCCAAAAAAAGTAATCCAATTATAAAAATGGGCAGAAGACCTGAATAGACATTTCTCCAAAGAAGACACACAGATGGCCATCAGACACATGAAAATATATTCATTATCACTTACCGTCAGGGAAATGCAAATCAAAACTATAATATAATATGACATGATCTCACACCTGTCAGCATAGCTAAAATAAACAGCACAATAAACATCAGGTGTGGGTGAGGTTGTAGAAAAAAAGAACCCTCTTGCACTGTTGGTGGAAATGCAAAATGGTGCAGCCACTATGGAAAGCAGCATGAAGGTTGCTCAAAAAATTAAATAGAACTATCCCAAGATCCAGTAATCTCACTACTGAGTATTTACACACACACACACACACACACACACACACACAAACACAAGAACACTGATTCAGAGGATAAATGCACCCCCAATGTTTATAGCAGCATTAGTACATAGGAAAATTTTTGAAGCAGTCTAAGTGACCATCAATAGATGAATGGATAAAGAAATGGTATATATAGACAATGGAATATTATTTATCCATAAAAATTAGTGAAATCTTGCCATTTGCATTGACATGGATGGAGTTAGGGAGTATAATGCTAAGTCAAATAAGTCAGTCAGAGAAAGAATAATACTGTATGATTTCCCTCATATGCTTATAATGCTAAGTCAAATAAGTCTGTCAGAGAAAGACTAATACTGTATGATTTCCCTCATATGTGGAATTAAGAAACATAACAAACAAGCAAAGGAAAAAGAAACAAACCAAGCAACAGACTCTTAACTATATAGAACTAATGTTTACCTGAGGCAGCTAATAGGGAGATAGTTTAAATAGGTGATTCAGCTTTGGGTGCCTGAGTGGCTCAGTTAGTTGTGTCTGACTTTGGCTAAGGTCATGACCTCACAGTTCGTTAGTTCAAGCAGCGTGTTGGGCCCTTTACTGATAGCTCAGAGCCTGGAGGCTGCTTGATACTGTGTCTCCCTCTCTCTCTGCCCTTCTCCCAATCATAGTCTATCTATCTCTGTCTCAAAAATAGATTAAAAATATTTAAAAATGTTAAAGAAATAGCTGATGCAGTTTAAGTATTGCATGTGTGGTGATGAGCACTGGGTGATGAATGAAATTACTGTATCACTGTATTGTACAACTGAAAATAATATAACACTGTAAGTTAACTATGCTGGAATTAAAATAAAATTTTTCTCTCCATCAAATAAAACACATTTTGAAATATTTATTATCTAGTCAGATAAAGTAGGA
>NW_027528809.1:91437-95108 GCF_008692635.1 Crocuta crocuta
TGGGGAAGATAGAACAAAATAAGGTTTTTTTTCTTTTTTCTTTTTTTTGGTATTTCTATACACTGGAGAGCACTTCATTGTACATAGAATGAATAAGTACTATCCAACCATTCAGGAAAATAAAGGCCCAAGAGATTACGAACAACAGAGTGTTGTAACAGAGTGCTATAACTCACCAGTGACCTCCCCCACCCCCAGCCAGTGGTTAAAATTTAAAAAGCATAATTACATATAGTATAAAATAATGTTTAAATATAAAAAATAAAGAAGCAAATATTTAAAAATAAATAATTAAGTGCTGATATGTTTACTAGATGAACCTCAAAAACATTATTGTAAATAAAAATAGCAATATAAAAAAGACTAAATATTTTATGATTCCACTTATATTAAAATTTCAAAAAAGACAAATATAAAAAGGAAATCAGGGAAAGAAGGCAAGATGGCGGAGAAGTAAGGAGCTCCGTACATTTCGCCTACACCCATCTCTCAGAGAAGGCCTGAAGTCATAGGACACTGATACACAGGAGTTCAGGAAGAGAAAGAGACAAAATATACTGGGAAGGAAATTTCATAAGTGCGTGAGTGTGAACTGGGGAAGATAAAAGCTGGACAGGACCCAGAAATACGGAGGTAGGGGAGGGAACCCAGCATGCATGCAACTGCGGTAAGTGATTAACCTGCAAGCAGTGGTTAGCTGCCATGAGTCCGGGGGAAAGGAAAGAGAAGCTGAGATTGCTCATAAACCGTCCCTGGAGAAAAGAAAAAAACCTCGGCTTGGAAAAACAGTGTCTTTTAGCTCTGGCTGGGATGCTGACTTTAAACTCGATGCCCCGGTCCCAGAAGGCGCCAGGAAAAACTGCACTGCCACACGCCCGGCACCATCCATGGTGGCGGAGGCCTGGTGAAGCAGCAGCGATGCCTGTGACTGCAGTTCCGGCACCCAGTGAGGCAGCAGTGGAGCTCGGAACAGCGGCCCACTGAAGCGGCAGCAGCACGCTGTGGCAACGAGGACTCTGCGGACCTGAAGTTGCTAGTTCCCCAAACGCACTCTGGTTGTATTGCAGCTTGACCCCACCGGAACTGAGGCTGCAACATTTCCCCCACCCATCACTCAACCCCCAGCAGCAGGGAAGCAGTGACCTGTGGGACTGTTCAGGGTGGTATAAACAAAGCCATAGAACTGAGACCTGGTAAAGAGGCAGGGTGTGGGTCATAGAACTCAGTCCATTTTGGCTACATCGTCAGCACAGGAAGATCAGACCGAAGAAGTGATTTTCAGCACTTCGTTGAGAAGGGACTAGGGCAACGCCATTCTTCTCCCCACAACCACCAAAGCGGGACATCAGGGAGGCCAGCGGACACAGTGGAGACAAGATCTGCCTACACCAACTACGCCCATCCCCTCCAGATAGCTGTTTTGTTGTTGTTGCTGCTGTTTTTACCTGAGCCTGGGTTTGCGTGTTTATTGGTATTGTCTGTGCCTTTGTGTACCTTTGTTCCCTCTGTGGTTGTCTGTTTTCTTTTTCCAGGGCTGCCTCAAGAAACAAGCCAAACTACACATGGTGGAGAGTCCCAAATACCACTACCAGGAGGAAAACAAAATAACCAAACACTCCACAAGAGAGACCAAGAGACACCATTCAAAGAACACTTCCTGAAAAGACAGGTCCTGAAGAGTGAAAAGAGCCCTCTCTACCACAGCAGAACTCACAGGGGCCGTGTGTACAACAAGCTTTTAAAATTGACAAGAGATAGAAGGGGCAAAATGGCAGAGAAGTAAGGAGCTCCGTACTTGGACTCGCGCACATACATCACAAGGAAAACATCTGAAGCCATTGGAAACCTTACAAAACCTGAGAGATTGGGAGAAAAAGGACGCAGAATCCACTGAGAAAGCCTTCTAATGTGAGTGCGAACTGGGGAAGATAAAATCCGGTGGGGATCAGAGACTCCGGGGTCGGAGACGATCCCCCTCTACCCTCTATGGGGAGTGAGAGGGGAAAGAGAGAGTCCTAAAGAGAAAAACCTCTGCTCGGGGGGGAAAACCTCCGTTCAGGGCATAGAAAGACCGTACTTGCCAAATACCTCCACGCCAGGTCCCCTCGCACCAACTGGTCAGGAGGGGAGGGGGGTGTTGAGCGCACAGACTGCTTCTTTGTGCTTGCTCCTGGCAGGCTGGACTTCAGAGCAGCCGCGCGCCTGCCGCCATTGTCCTGCTGGCGGGCTTGGGCCCCTGAAAGAACCGCGTGTGGACACCGGGCATCCGCGCTCCTGGCTGGCTGGAACTCTAGAGGGAAGGCAAAGAGCTAAAAACTGGGAAATTTTCCTGTGAGTTCCTGTTTCCGGTGACGAGCCATAGAGGGACCTGGTTTTCCTCACTCCAGCGGGCTCTGCACACCCAGCAGGCAAGCAGCCACCCATGCTCGCAAGCCAACCCAGAGAAGGAAACAGCAATTCTGACTCGATCCCCAGAGCAAGGCGGGAGGCCTTGAATTGCCCCGAGGGGATTACCTGGGAAGCTGTGTCTAAGGCAATTTCAATGGGGCACACGGACTGGGATTTGGAGATTGAGAATGGCCTGAGTTGAAGAGGGCAACCAACTTTGGCTGCGCCCTCGGTACAGGGAGTTTACACGCCAAAAAAAGCAAGGTGCAGCGCTTGGTTCAAGAAGGGACTGGAGCACTGTCACTCTCCTCCCCACAACCCGCAAGGCAGAACTCCCGCCTGAAACATTTGATCACGCCACGCCCATTCCTGCTTGAGAGCTGCCCTCCTCCCTTTTTTTTTTCCTTTCTCTTTTCTCTATTTTTTCCCAAGAACAATGGCCTGATTAACTCTGGTCGCCGGCTTGCTTAAACAATCACAACGAGTCCATTCTGTAAATGTAAATTCTACACCTCCCGACATTTTCAGCTCTTTCTCTCAGGAGTAATTAGACTATATAGTTTCTCTGGATAATACCAGCATCCTTCTGTCACCTATTCAACCATATTCTACCCTTTACCTCTTTGAAAAAAAGCTTCTTATCCCTTCTGCCTGTTCATTCTATTTCCAATTTTGCCTCATCCCCGCACTGTCTTCTCTCTCTTTCTCTATGCTCTTCAACGAGCACTGCATACACCCTGCTATTTAACTATAGCTGAGAAATCCAGTTATATGCTTTAAACCATTTTGTAGAACGGTTTTCTTCTTTTTTCTTCTTCTTTTCTCCTTTTTGGCCCTTTTATGTATTTTATACTCCCTATTATTCGCCCTCCCTCCTCCGTCTTTTCTGTTAACTTTTTTGTTTTCCCTCTTGCTCTGCATGTTAGTTGAATTAGCTTGTGCGTTTGTATGCTCCTGCTCAAGTGTGTTTGTCTGTCTGTTTTCTTTTCCAGGGCTACCTCAAGAAACAAGCTAGAGTACACAAGGTGGAGAGTCCCAAATATCACTACGAATAGGAAAATAAAATAACCAAGGTCCCAACAAGAGAGACCAAGGGATACCATTNTCAGCAGCATAACTGAACAAGATTTTAGAATGATAATGGTAAAATTAATAGCTGGGCTTGAAAAAAAAGGGGGGACATAAAAGAAACTATGGCTAGAGAAAGAATGGAAAATAAAATAGACATGAAGAATTTAAAAAAATGCGATAAATGAAATACATAATAAATTAGAGGCCTCCAA
>NW_027528810.1:0-237 GCF_008692635.1 Crocuta crocuta
GCACAAAAAACCATAAAATACCTCAGAATAAACCTAACCAAAGATTTAAGAGATTTGTGTGATGAAACCTATAGAAAACTTATGAAGGAAATTGAAGAAGACAGAAAGAAATGGAAAAACATTCCATGCTCACAGATTGGAAAAATAAATATTGTTAAAATGTCATTACTACCCAAAGCAATCTACACATTCAATGCAATCCCAATCACAATTGCACCAGCATTCTTCTCAAAACTA
>NW_027528810.1:529-838 GCF_008692635.1 Crocuta crocuta
TGGGAGAACTGGACAGCAGCATGCAAAAGAATGAAACTAGGTCATTTTCTCACACCATACACAAAAATAAACTCAAAATGGATAAAGGACCTGAATGTGAGACAGGAAACCATCAACACCCTAGAGGAGAAAGCAGGAAACAACCTCCTTGACCTCCACCGCAGCAATTTCTTACTTGACACATCCCCAAAGGCAAGGGAATCAAGAAAAAAAAATGAACTACTGGGACCTCATCAAGATTAAAAGCTCCTGCACGGTAAAGGTAACAATCCATAAAACTAATAGGCAACCGACAGAATGGGAAAAGAT
>NW_027528811.1:0-30824 GCF_008692635.1 Crocuta crocuta
GCTTCAGATTCTGTCTCCATCTCTCTCTGCCCCTCCCCTGCTCACTTCCGCATGCATGCTCTCTCTCTCTCTCTCAAATATAAAAATTTTGAAAAATAAAAAGATTTTAAAAAAATAAGATAAAATAAAATACATTGCATTATGCTGTAACTTTACCGGCTGCTTCCTACTAGGCTCCAAATATCAGTGCGGTCAGAGAGGAACTCAGCACCAGAGTACCTCTCAATGCCAAGTGCTCTGGAGTAGAGCAGCAAAGCCTCAACAACACAGGCGGATCTCGTGAGGCGGCTGTATTGCTAAAGTGTGTCAGTGGCTGGATGCCTGGAGCTCCCAGTGCCCTGAGACTCACACCCCTGACCTTACATGCTACCTACTCTCTGAGAACTCTGGCTACAAAGATGCCTTCACATTATTCACAGACACCAAGGAAGACCAGTATCCTGCCTCAACTGCTCACTCTCCCTCTGCCACCTGGTGTCCCTGAAATTCACAAGACTTCATGCAGGCTGTAGGTCCACAGTATACATCTTCTCCGGGACCAGTTTTCACTAGCTGACGCTCAAAGGCAAGTTTAATAGTGTTTTCCTGCTCCAATCTCCTACCCCTTGGCTATGCGGTGCCTATGAGAATCAATCTATAAAGCTTTAATAGCAGAAATAAAGCTTTATGCTGACCGTTTTCCTTAGACCACAACAATAGCTCCCTTCAAACTACCTAAGCATGCACTACACATATGGGTAAAAGATCACAGGGGCGCCTGGGTGGCTCAGTCGATTGAGCATCCAACTTTAGCTCAGGTCATAACCTTGCAGTTTATGGGTTCAAGCCCCGCGTTGGGTTCTGGGCTGACAGCTCAGCCTGGAGCCTGCTTCAGATTCTGTGTCTCCCTCTCTCTCTGCCCCTCCCCTGCTTGCGCTCTGTCTCTCTGTCTCAAAAACAAATAAACGTTAGAAAAATTTTAAAAATGGATTCTACTGTACTCTTCTATGGATGTTACTGTTCTAGGGTTATCGAGGTGGAATCTTACAGTCTTTGTCCTTTTGTGGCCAGCTTCTTTCATGTAGCACAATGTTGCATACTGTTTTCCACAGTAGCTGCACCATTTTACATTCATACCATCTGTGCATGAGGGTTCCAATTTGTCCACATCCTTGTCAACATTTGTTGTTTTCTGTTTTTTTATGTTAGCCATTCTACTGGGTGTGAGATGATATTTCATTGTCTTTAATTTGCAACCCTCTAATGACTAATGATGTTGAGCATTTTTTCATGTGCTTCTTGGCCATTTGTATATAATCTTTGGAGAATTGTTCATTCAAGTCTTTTGCTAATCTTTAAAATTAGGTTATTTGTTCTCAGCATTCAAGAGTCTCTCATGGTTTGCCTCCCTCCCTCTCCCCAACTATTTTCCCCTTCTTCTCTCTGAGAACAAACTGAGGGCTGGTGGGGGTGGGAGAGAGGGGAAGGGGGGTAATGGGCATGGAAGAGGGCACTTGTTGGGATGAGCACTGGGTGTTATATGTAAATCAACTTGACAATAAACTATTTAAGGAAAAAAATAAAATTATTTGTGTCTTTGTTGTTGAATTATAAGGATTCTTTATATATTTTAGATATTAATTTCTTACCAGATATATAATTTGCCAATATTTTTTCCCATTCTGTAGGTTGCTGACTCTGTTGGTTATGTCCTTTGATGCACAGGTTTAAAGTTTGATGTAGTTCCTTCTTGTCTATTTTTGCTTTTGTTGCATTTGCTTTTGGTGTCATATCTAAGAAGGCATTGCCAAATCCAGTATAATGGATCCTCTGGGACTTTAATAATTTTTGGTCTTATGTTTAGGTCTTTATTCCCCTTCTAGTTAATTTTTGTACATAGAGTAAGATAAGGTTCTACCTTCATTCTTCTGCATGCAGATATGCAGTTCTCCTAGCACCATTTGTTGAAGAAATTGTCCTTTATCCATTGAGTGGTCCTGGCTCCCATTTTGAAGACCATCTGACCATATACACAAGGATTTGTTTCTGGATTCTATTTTATTCCATTGGTCAATTTGTCTATCTTTATATCAGTACCAACTGCTTTGATTATTGTAGTTTTGTAATATATCTTGAATTCAGGAAGTGTGAATCCTCCAGGTTTATTATTCTCTTTCATAATTTTTTTGGCTCTTCTGGGTCCCTTAAGATTCCATATGAATTTTGAGATGAATTTTTAATTTCTGCAACAAATATCATTGGGATTTTGATATGGATGGCATTGAGTCAGTAGATTGCTTTGGGTCAATTACAACTTAACTATATTATGTCTTTCAATGCATGAGCATAGGATGCTTTTCCATTTACTGGTACTTGTTTAATTTCTTCCAGCATTGTTGTGTGCTTTTCAGTGTACAAGTTTCCCACCTCTAGGATAAGTTAATTTGAAGTATTTTATTCTCGTTGATAGTATTGCATATGGATTTTTTTGTTAACTTCCTTTTTTAATTATTCCTTGTTAGTGTACATAAACATGAATGATTTGTGTTGGTTTTGTCTCTTGCAACTTTCCTGATTCATGTATTAGTTCTACCAAGTGTTTTTTGTAGAATCTTTAAAATTTTCTACATATGATGTCATGTCATTCGTGAGCAGAGATAATTTTATTTCTTCTTTTCCAATTTAGATATCTTTATTTCTTTTTCTTAGCTAACTTGCCTGGCCAGGACTTCCAGCATAAAGTTAGAATAGAAGTGGCAAAAGTGTATATCCTTGTTTTGTTCCTGATATTATAAGAATAGCTTTCAGTCTTTCACCATTGAGTACGATGCTTGCTTCGGTTTACCATACAGCCTTTATTTAGGCAGTTCCCTTATTTTTTCTTAAGTTTATTTATTTACTTTGAGAAAGAGAGGAAAAGAGCACAATCAGGAGAGAGGCAGAGAGAGAGGGAGAGAGAGAATTCCAAGCAGGCTCTGCACTGTCAGCATTGGCATGGAATCCGACCCAGTGTTCGATTTCAAACTGAGATCATGACCTGAGCCAAAATCAAAAGTTGGATACTTAACCAGCTTAGCCACCCAGGTATTCCCAACTTGTTGAATGTTTTTACCATGACAGGGTGTTGGATTTTGTCAAATGCTTTTCTGCACCAACTGAGATAATCATGTGGCTTCCATCCAACATTCTGTTAATGTCATTATTACATTGATAGATTTTTTAAAATTTTTAATGTTTATTTATTTTTGAAAACAGGGGGAGGAGCAGAGAGAGATATAGACATGGAGTCTGAGCTGTTAGCACAGAGCTTGACATGGGGCTCGAATTCATGAGTGGTGAGATCATGACGTAAGCTGAAGTCGGACGCCCAGCTGACTGAGCCACCCAGGTGCCCCAATTTGATTGGTTTTTGAATGTTGAACTATCTTTGCATTCCAGAAATAAATCTCACTTGGTCAGTTGTATAATCCTTTTCATGTGCTATTAAATTCAGTTTGGTACTATTTTTGTTGATGATTTTTGCATCAGTATTCATGAGGAATATTGTACTTTTGTGGGGGAAAACCCATTGTCTGGATCTGGAATCAGGGAAATGCTGGCCTCAAGAATGAATTTGGGGGTGTTCCCTCCTCTTCAAATTTTGGAGGATTGGTGTTGATTTTTTTTTTTAAATGTTTGGTAGAATTCTCCAGTGAAACACCTGGTCTTGGGGTTTTCTGTGTTGGGAGGTTTTTCACAACTTATTCAATCTCCTTATTAGTAGTTGGTCTCTTCTTTATCTTTACTATCCATCTATCATCTATCATTTATCTATCATCGATCTATCATCTATCTATCTATCTATCTATCTATCTATCTATCTATCTATCTATCTATATCAATCTATCCTTCCCATCTGTGTCTTTATATTTAAAGAAGGCTTCTGGAAGACAGCCTATAGTTGGGTCTTGGTTTCTAATCCAGTTGAACAGTCTGTGTGTTTTAAGTGGTATATTTGGGCCCTTAACATGTAAGATGATTATTCATATAGTTTGATTATTATTTACATTTTCTATTCATTGCCCCGTTCTTTGTATTTTGTTTTTTGTCTTATATTTGTCATCCACTCTTCTGCCTTCTCTAGTTTTAAGTGAGCATTTTATATGATTAAGAGAAATAAAAGATCTAATTTTACCTTCATTTATTCTTCCCCTAGCTCTATTCCTTTATTTTTGTAGATATGAGTTTCTGACCTATACAATTTTCCTTCTCTCTAAAGAACTTTCTTTCAGGGTAGGTGTAATGGCAATTGCACTACTAGATATTTACTCAAGGATACAAAAACACTAATTCAAGGGATACATTCACCTTGATATTTATAGCAGCACTGTCAATAGCCAAATTGTGGAAACAGCCCAAGTGTCCATCAGCTGATGAATGGATAAAGAAGTGGTATACATATACAATGGAATATTATTCAGCCATAAAAAGAATGAAATCCTGCCATTTGTAACAATGTGGATAGAGCTAGAATGTATTATGCTGAACAAATAAGATAGAGAAAGACAAAAAAGATATGTTTTCATTCATATGTGGAGTTTAAGAAACAAAACAAAGAGCAAAGTGGAAAAAAGAGAGAGGAGGGCAAACTAAGAAACAAGACTCTTAACTATAGAGAACAAACTGATGGTTACCAGACAGGAGAGAGTTGGGAGGGGGGTGATAGATTAAATAGACGATGGGGACTAAGAAGGGCACTTGCTGTGATGAGCACCAGGGGATATATGGAAGTGTTGAGTCACTATATTGTATATCTGAAATTAAGAGCACACTGTATGTTAACTAAGTGGAGTTTGAATTAAAACCTAAAAAAAGAAATAAATATTTCACTACACTTTTCTTGCTTGCATGGTTTTTTGAGAAAGATCCAATGTAATTTTTGTCCTTGTTTTTCTATAGGTAAGATGTTTTGTTTCTTTCTTTCCAGCTTCTTTCAAGATTTTCCCTTTGTCTCTCAATTTCTGCAGTTTTGATATGGTGTGCATAGGTGTACATTTTGGGGATTTATCCTGCTTGGTCTTCACTGACTTTCCTGGATATGTGGTTTGGTGTCTGCCATTTATTTAGTGAAATTCTCAGCCATTATTACTTCAATACTTTTTCTCTTTCTTTTTCTCTTCTCTTTGTGATATTCTCGTTACATGTACATCACACATTTTCTTTTCTATTTTTTTAAATAGTTTATTGTCAAGTTGGTTTCCATATAACACCCATTGCTCATCCCAACAAGTGCCCTTATTTGGACATCACACATTTTCTTTTTTTTTTTTTTAATGTTTTATTTACTTATTTATTTATTTTTATTTCTAGGAGAGAGAGAGAGACAGCGTGAGCAGGGGAGGGTCAGAGAGAGAGGGAGTCACAGACTGAAACAGGCTCCCGGCTCTGAGCTGGCAGTCAGCACAGAGCCTGACGCGGGGCTCGAACCCGAACCGCGAGATCATGACCTAAGTGAAAGTCGGACGCTTAACCGACTAAGCCACCCAGGCGCCCCTGGACATCACACATTTTCTAATTGGCCAAGAGTTCTTGGGTAGTCTTCTGTTCCTTTTTTTCCCATTAGTTTTTCTCTTTGCTTCTCAGTTTGGGAAGTTTCTATGTACACATGTTCAAACTCACTGATTTTTCACTTGGCTGTGGGCAGTTCACTAAGGAGCCATCAAAGGCATTCTTCATTTCTGTTACCATTTTTTGATTTCTAGCATTTCTTTTTTATTCTTTCTGAGTTTCTCTGCTTACATTACCATCTGATTTTGCATGTTTCCCACTTATTCCATTAGCATCAGTAGCATGCTGACCATATTTACTATAATATATATATATTAATATATATTTAATTCCAACATATTTAATATACAGTGTATCATTAGTTTCAAGTGTACAATATAGTTATTCAAAAATTCTATACATCATTACTCAGTGCTTATCACAACAAATGCACTCTTTAATCCCCATCAACTATTTAACCCATCCCCCACCCACCTCCTCTCTAGTGACCATTAGTTTGTTCTCTATAGGTAACAGTCTTTTTTTTCCTTTTCGGTTTTTGGTTTATCGCTCTTTTTCCCCCGTTGCTCATACAAGCACTTCTTTCTTAATAAAAGAAAATGATACTTGAAAGAAGGTCCATACACAGGGCAATTTCAATGAGTTAAGTATAAGGCTATTCACGTGTGCTTCTACAAATATGTTCACAACATTTATATCTTAGTGAAAGAAGATATTGCTCAGAAGATCCATTAAATACAGTGTAGCTTCAATGAACTAAGCACAAGGATATTCTCAGATGCTTCTACATGTAAACTTACAAACACTTATATTTAATAAAAGAACATGTTACTTGAAAAAAAGGTTTATACACAGTGTAGTTTCATTAGCTTATCCCCATATGATTCTACACAGAAGTTTACAAATATTTGCATCTTTAAAAAAAATTTTATTTTAATTCCAGTTATTTAGCAGACAGTGTATATTAGTTTCAGGTGTAGAATACAGTGATTCAACACTTCTGTACATCACCCATTGCTCATCACAACAAGTGCACTCCTTAATCACCATCACTTATTTCCCCATCCCCCCCACATCCGCTCTGGGAACAATCAGTTTCTTCTCCATAGTTAAGAGTCTGTTTCTTAGTTTGCCTCTATTTTTTCCCCCTTTGCTCTTTGTTTTGTTTCTTAAATTGCACACATGAGTGAAAACATGGTATTTGTCTTTCTCTGACTGACTTATTTGCTTAGCATAATACTTTCTAGCTCTATCTATGAAATGGATATGAAAATGGCAAGATTTTATTCTTTTTATGACTGAGTAATATTCCATTATATATATTATACCACATCCTCTTTATCTATTCATCAGCTGATGGACACAGGCTGTTTCCATAATTTAGCTATTGTAGATAGTGTTGCTACAAACATTGAGGTACATGTATACCTTTGAATTCGTATTTTTTTAATTTAAAAATTTTTTAAATGCTTTTTATTTCTGAGAGAGAGAGAGAGAGAGAGAGCATGAGCAGGGGAAGTTCAGAGAGAGAGGGAGACACAGAATCTGAAGCAGGCCCCAGGCTCTGAGCTAGCTGTCAGTACAGAGCCCGACGCGGGGCTCGAACCTACTAACTGTGAGATCATGACCTGAGCCGAAGTCAGACGCTCAACCGACTGAGCCACCCAGGCGCCCCTTGAATTCGTACTTTTGTATCCTTGGGTAAATACCTAGTAGTGCAATTGCTGGATCTTAGAGTAGTTCTATTTTTAACTTTTTGAGGAAACTCCATACTGTTTTCTACAGTGGCCAGCCAGTTTACATTCCCACCGTCAGTGTAAGAGGTTTCCTCTTTTTTTTTTTTAATAGTTTATTGTCAAGTTGGTTTCCATATAACACCCAGTGTTCATCCCCACAAGTGCCCTCCTCCATGCCCATCACCCCCCTTCCCCTCCCCCCATCAGTCCTCAGTTTGTTCTCAGCATTCAAGAGTCTCTCATGGTTTGCCTCCCTCCCTCTTTATATGGTATCCTTGCCAACATCTGTTGCTTTCTGTGTTGCCAATCTTAGCCATTCTGACTGGTGTGAGGTGATATCTCATTGTAGTTTTGATTTCCATTTCCAAGATGATGGATGATGCTGAGCATCTTTTCACGTGTGTATTTCCCATCTGTATATATTTTTTGGAAAAAGATCTATACATATCTTCTGTCCATCCTTTGCTTGGATTCTTCGTTTATTGGATGTTTAGTTTTATAAACTTTTTATATATTTTGGATAGTAACCCTTTATCCGATTTGCATTTTCAAACATCTTTCCCATTCCATATGTTGCCTTTTAGTTCAGCTGATTGTTTCCTTCACTGTGCAGAAGTTTTTTGTCTTGATGAACTCCCAGTAGTTTATTTTTGCTTTTGTTTCCCTTACCTCAGGAGACATATCTAGAAAGAAGTTGTTATGGCAAATGGTAAAGAGGTTATTGCCTAGATTCTTCTCTAGGATTTTGATGGTTTATAGTCTCACATTTAGGTCGCTAATCCATTTGAATTTATTCTTTATGTATGGCATAAGAAAGTGGTCCAGTTTCACTCTTTTGCATGTTGCTGTCCAGTTTTCCCAGCACCTTTTTTTTTTTTTTTTGAAAAGACTCTTTTTTTCCTTTGGACATTCTTTCCTTCTTTGTTAAAGACTAGTTGGCCATATAGTTGTGGGTTCATTTCTGGGTTTTCTATTCTGTTCCATTTATCTATGTGTCTCTTTTTGTGCCAGTACCATACTGTCTTAATGACTACAGCTTTGAAATACAGCTGGAAGTCTGGAATTGTGCCTCCAACTTTGCTTTTCTTTTTCAAGGCTAGTTTGGTTATTTGGGGTCTTTTGTGCTTCCATACAAATTTTATGATTGTTTGTTTTAGCTCTGTAAAAAATGCTGTTGGTATTTTGATAGAGATTGCTTTGGGCAGTGTAGACATCTTAACAATATATATTCTTTCAGTCTATGAGCATGGAATGTGTTTTCATTTCCACATGAAATGTGTGTCATCTTCCGTTTCTTTCATCAGTGTTATAATTTTCAGAGTGCAGACTTTTACCTCTTTCGTTAAGATGTATTCTTAAATATCTTAATGTTTTAGTATAATTGTAAATAGGATTGATTCCTTAATTTGTCTTTCTGCTGCTTCATTATTGGTGCATACAAATGCAACAGACTGCTGTACAATGATTTTGTATCCTGTGATTTTACTCATTTGTTTATCAGTTCTAGCAGTTTTTTGATGGAGTCTTTGAGGTTTTCTTTACATAGTACTATGTTGTCTGCAAATACTGAAAGTTATACTTCTTCCCTGCTGACTTGGATGAATTTTAATTCTTTTTGTTGTCTGCTGAGGCTAGGACTTCCAGTACTAGGTTAAATAACAGTGATAAGAGTGGACATCCTTGGCTTGTTCCTGACTGTAGAGGAAAGGCTCTTAGTTTCTCCCCATTGAGGATGATATTTAGTTAGATGACCTTTATTTTGTTGAGGTATATTTCCTCTAAACCTACTTTGTTAGCGTTTTTTTTTTTTAAATCATGAATGGATGTTGTACTTTGTCAAATGCTCTTTCTTCATCTATTGAAAGGATATTGGTTTTTATCCTTGCTTTTATCAATGTGGTTTATCACACTGAGTGATTTGCTAGTGTTGACCCATCTTTGCAACCCAGGAATAAATCCCACTTGATCACAGTGAATGATTTTTCATATACTGTTGGATTCAATTTGCTAGTATTTTATGGAGAATTTTTGCCTCTGTGTTTATCAGGGATATTGGCCTGTAGTTCTCTTTTTTAATGGATTCTTTATCTGGTTTTGGTGGCAGGGTAATGCTAGCCTCATAAAATGAATTCGGAAGTTTTCTTTCATTTTCTATTTTTTGGAATAGTTTAAGAAGAAAAGGTATTAATTCTTCTTTAGATGCCTGGTAGAATTCACCTGGGAAGCCATCTGACCCTGTACTTTTATTTATTGGGAGATTTTTTTAATTGCTGATTCAATTTATTTGCTGGTTATTGGTCTCCTCAAGTTTTCTATTTCTTTCTGTTTTGGTTTTGGTAATTTATATGTTTCTAGGAATTTATCCATTTCTTACAAGTTGTCCAATTTGCTGGCATATAGTTTTTCATAATATTCTCTTATTAATTGTTTATAGTTCTTCATTGTTGTTTGTTATTCCTCCTGTCTCCTTTATGATTTTATTTTGGTCCTTTCTCTTTTCTTTTTGATGAGTCTGCTAGACGTTTAGCATTTTATTAAAATTTTTAAAGAACCAGCTGCTGGTTTCATTGATCTGTTCTATTGTTATTGTTGCTGTTGTTTTAGTTTCCATATCATGTATCTGCTCTAATGTTTATTATTTCCTTCCTTCTGCTGGTTTTAGGCTTCATTTGTTATTATTTTTCAAGTTTCATTAAGTATAAGGTTAGGTTGCACATCTGAGACTTTTTTTGCTTTTTGAGGTAGACCTGTATTGCTATATACATCCCTCTTAGGACCACCTTTGCTGCATCCCAAAGGTTTTGGAGCACTGTGTTTTCATGTTTATTTGTTTCTGTGTACTTTTTTATTTCTTCTTTTATTTCCTGGTTGACATATTCATTATTTAGTAGCACATTGTTTAACCATGTATTTTTGGTCTTTCCAGATTTTTTCTTTCTGCTTGACTTTGAGAGCGTTGTGACCAGAAAAGATGTATGGCGTAATCTCAATCTTTTTGAGGCCTAATTTTAGACCTACCCTGTGATCCATTCTGGAGAATGTTCCATATGCACTTGAAAAGAGTGTGTATTCTGCTGCTTTAGGATGGATGGAATGTTCTGAATATATCTATTAGTTCCATCTGGTCCAGTATGTCATTCAAAGCCATTGTTTCCTTGTTGATTTTCTGTTTAGATGATCTGTCCATTACTGTAAGTAGGGTATTATGGTCCCTTACTACTATTGTATTATTATCAATGAGTTCTTTTATGTCTGCTATTATCTTATATATTTGGGTGTTTCAAATTGGGGGCATAAAAATTTACAATTGTTAGATCTTGTTGGATTCTCTCCTTTATTACTATATAATATCCTTCTTTGTCTCTTGTTACAGTCTTTGTTTTAAAGTCTATTTTGTATGACATAAGTATTGCTACCCTGGCTTTCTTTTGACATTCATTTGCATGATAAGTGTTTCTTCATCCCCTCTCTTTCAGTCTGCAGGTGGTTTTAGGTCTAAAATGAGTCTCTTATAAGCATCATATTGATGTCTTATTTTTTCAATCCATTCTGATGCCCTATGTCTTTTGATTAGAACATTTAGTCAATTTACACTTCAAGTACTTGTTGATAACTATGTTTCTTTGGCTACTTTATTGCTTGTTTTGTGGTGTTTCTGATGATCTTTTTCCTAATCCTTCTTTGTCTTTCTCTTTCATGGTTTGCTGGTTTTCTTTAGTAACGTATTTGGATTTCTTTCTCTTTAGTCGTTGCATATTGATTAGTTGTTTTTGACTTTTGGCTATCATTAGGTTTGTAAATAACATCTTATACATATACCAGTCTATACTAAGTTGATGGTCATTTAAGTTTGAACCCATTTTTTTCTCCTCTCCTCCCCATGTTTTAGGTATATGTTATTACATTTTTTTATACTTTCTTGTGAGACCCTTGACTACTTTTTACAGAAATATTCATTTTTCTTGCTTTTGTGATTCTTGCCTTTATATTGTCACTTTAGGTCTCTCTTACCCACTCAAAAAATTCCCTTTAATATTTCTTGCAAAGCTGGTTTAATGGTCACAAACTCCTTTAGTTTTTGTTTGTCTGGGAAACTCTTCATCTTTCCTTCTATTCTGAATGATACCTTTGGTGGATAAAGTATTCTCGGCTGCATTTTTTTCCCCATTGAACTCGTTGAATGTATCATGCTACTCCCTTCTGACTTGACAAGTTTCTGTTGAGAAATTCCCTGATAGCATTATGGGGTTACCTTTGTATGTAACTGTCTTCCTTAGCCTTGTTAGTTTTATTTTTTTTCTTTATCACTATATTTTGTTAATTTAATTACAATGTGTCTTGGTGTGGGTCTGCTTTTATTGATGTTGCTAGATGTTCTCTGTGCCTCCTGGATCTGGATATCTGTTTCCCTCCCCAGATTAGGGAAGTTTTCAGCTATTATTTCTTCAAATAAAATTTCTGCTCCATTTTCTCTCTCTTCTTCTGGGATAATATAAATGTTATTATGTTTGATGGAGTCACTGAGTTCCCTAAATCCATTCTCATTTTGCATGATTCTTTTTTTTTTTCCAGCTTGATTGTTTTCCATTACTCTGTCTTCTATGTCATTAATTTGTTCCCCTATTTCTTCCAACCTGCAGAGGTCTGCTGGCCTTCAGTGTGGAGTTATCTGACTGGTGATCATGTCAGAGTCTAACACAGGATTCATCATATGTGCCCTCCTTCAAGGATGGGAATCTTCTCTGATCTTCACCCTGAAATCCTGATGAACTCCCAGAAGTAAATGAAGGCCCTTTAGAGCTTCATCTCCCACATTAGTCTTATCGTGTGATTGGCAGTGTGTCAGCTTGTGGTGCTGGCCCAAGTATGTCTTCCAGTGCTGGGAGCTGGGTCCCTTGGTTCACCTCAAACTCAGCGTTTGGGGTAGCAGTATTCTCCAGGACTTCAGATCTCTGAAGGCCTAGGAAGAGTTCTTGATTTTCAGTTTGTTCAGCTTTCTTTCTGTAAAGATGCAGTGATGACATCCAACTCTTTACATGTTGAGCCAGAAACCAGAGTCACTAGAGTTCATTTTAAAGAGTCAGATGCCTCATCTATTATCTGCCTGCATGTACAATGCACTTACATAGAAAAGACAATGTTTAATGTATTTCTGGAGAAGTTTTGAGATAACTAGATGGGTCCCTTTCACCATCCAATAAGAGCCAATTAGTTTTAAAATATTATTTTAAGTCATGGATTTAAACATGTAAAATTTTTCAATCCATTTAAATTATAATCATTAAAGTTCACAATCTCTCATATTGGTGTCATGGGAGCTACTATAGGTGGTCCTAGTATCCTGAACACACAACAATCCTTTGCTAGTTTCCTTTTATATAGCAGAGCAAGATTTTAGGGTCGCCATACACTTCTTGCCCACGACCTAGAATCAGGCTTTATCCTGAAGGCCTGGTTTCCCAAATAAGAAGCATTATTTCAAGACCACAACCTGAGACCCAAGGATGCTCACTGGCCATAGCCAGGACAAAATCCTAGCTTGGACCGGGGTAGAAGATTTTATATTCCCTCTTTTTTAGTTTAATCTCTAATTCGTGAAAGCTGAGAACACTATGTCTTAAGGATAAGAAAAGTGATTACCCAAAATTATTTAAGAGCATGATCATGAACACAACCAACATTATTAAAATAAAGTAACTCATTATTTCAGTCCCAATATGTTTACAGTCAACATACCAAATGTTTTATATGCTCTATCAGCTTCACCACATATTAAAATATTTGTACCTGCATTCATATTGTTAAGGCATAGAACCTCCATGTTTTGTCCTCTTATTTCTCACTCATGTGAGCCCAGAACCTCAAAATTTTGTCTTGTTATTTCTCTTGGTTGATTTGAGAAGTAATCAATTTGATGCTCACAACTTGTTCTCCTTAATCTTTTTTTCCCAAATCTGTCTAGATGTTATCTCTCATATTGATATATATTTATATGGAGAATATTGTTTTGGGTCTGAGTCTTTTCCTTTTTTCCTTGTCTGTATATGTCATCTGTTCTGCTTTTTCTCATAGCCTAAGCAGTTAATGTCATAAAATCTGGTAATGAGCTGATTTCCCCCCCTTACACATCAGTCTCTTGCTGGTATGTTAACCTGGATAAGTAGATATTTACTCATGGTGTGTTATTTTTATATAAAAATTCAAAGTTTTCTTAATTGAGAAAATTTCTTGATTAATAATTGCTTGTTTTGATTCCTTATCTTTCTTTCTTCTTAGGGATTTCTGTTGTTTTAAATTTTCCACTGGTTTATTTATTTAATACCTTAGTATTTGTCAAAATACCTGGATCCTTTAATCCCTTTCTTAATGTTTTTACTTCTAACTGCAAGTTGTCCCCTTTGGTGAACATTTCTCCAGTCTCCCACTGCCATCCTTGCCTCTAGTACCACTGTTCTACTCCCTATGTTTGTGGGTTCAGGGTATTTAGATTCCACCTGCAGGTGAGACTGCACAGTAATCACTTGTGTGACATCTTGCTCCACATAATGTCCCTCAGGTCTATCCATGTTGTTGCAAGTGGCAGGATTTCCTTTTCTTATGGCTGCAATATTTCCTTGTACATGTAGAACACATCTTCTTTATCCATTCATCCATCAATATTCTATCATGTTCATCGCTTTCATGGTCCCCTGTGTCCTTTTATCACCCAGTACTCACATCTGGGACCCTCACACGTAGGGCCTATCGTCATGTGGTGGATGAGGCAAATGACTGCCCTGGAGTATGAGCTGGGAAGGAGCAGGAGGGCTTCTCACTCTGAAAAGGTTCTGGGTTTTCTCTGGATGGCTGTTACAAGCAGACATACATATGTAGAGCTCCATCAGGCTACACCTTATAAGCATTCACTTTACAAATGTAGATGAACGCTGATGATAACAATGGCATTAATAGCATTTGATGGTGTTTATGAAAAGACGAAATTAAAGTACTACATAACAAAGTATACAGTACTTTGTGGAAGGGGTAGAGCTACAGTGTTTGAAGTCTGAGATCCAAGATGTGTAAAACTTCTGGTTAACTGTATTGTTTCAGGGGCGCCTGGCTGGCTCAATCAGTTGAGCATCTGACTCTTGATTTTGGCTCAGATCATGATCCCAGGATCATGGGATCGAGCCCTGTGTTGGGCTCCATACTGAGCATGGAACCTGCTTGAGATTCTCTCTCTCCTTCTCACCTGCTTGTGTACACTATTTTTCTCTCTCTAAAATAAAATTTTTTTAATAAAATGAAATAAACTTTATTTTTTCATTTAGTTAAGATTATAAACTGCAATTTCAAGAACAGTAATGAAAAGAATAGAAACAGAATGTATGATTTTAAATAATAAAGGTGGAAGTGGCAGTCAATCCAAAAGAAGACTGGAGGGGCACCTGGGTGGCTCAGTCGGTTGGGCGTCTGACTTCGACTCAGGTCATGATCTAATGGCTTGTGGGTTCGAGCCCCGCATCAGGCTCTGTGCTGACAGCTCGGAGCCTGGAGCTTGCTTCGGATTCTGTGTCTCCCTCTGTCTCTGCCCCTCCCCGCTCATGCTGTCTCTGTCTGTCTCTCAGAAATAAAGAAAACATAAAAAATAAAATAAAAAAATAAAAAAACAAAAGAAGACTGGAAAGTGGAGAAAATGAGCAAGATAAACTGAAAGAAGAATGGACCTCAGGAAATAAGATGATAGACTTATAGACAGACACATCAGCAGCTACATTAAATGTAAATGCACCAGGCACTTCCATTAACTTCAAGTTAGTCAGGCAGGTAAAAATACACAGATCCAAAAGACCACGAAAACCATGGCTGTTACAAGAGACATACCTAAAACAAGAAATGGCAATTAATTAGAAATTAATTAAATAGAAGCTACATGTATGATAGAAAGTATAAATAACATCTATAGTTGATACTTTGAAGTCTGTTCCCTTTTCCAAATCATCATATGCTTGTTGTTATGTTTTGTCTGAGTTTACATTATTATCTGCAGGAAGTTTGGTCTGAGGGGAACTGCTTGAAGAAAAAAACACATGAATTGACTAACAGAGAAAAATCATATGACTACCCCAATCAACACGGGAGCAACATTTCCTAAGCTCTGATTTGATATCTATTAATGATACAAGAGCACCCAGGGCAAGCTGGCACACACAGGGAAATGTCTTTCCTTGGGAGAGGCCCCAAGCCAACCAAGAGCAAGACCCATGCAGCTCTGAAGACCAAGCCTTGGATCGTGCTGGCACCTCTGGTGCTCATAGCACTTTGCACACCTGGCCAAGGCTGGCATGGCTGAAGGGCAGCCATGGACAGCCATCACAGCAGATGAAGGACAGTCTGCCCTCTGAGGAAAGCCAATGGGTTCAACGAACTCTTTTTTTTTTTTAATGTTTCATTTATTTCTGAGAGAGAGAAGGAGAGAGAGCGTGAACAGAGGAGGGTCAGAGAGAGAAGGAGACACAGAATCTGAAGCAGGCTTCAGACTCTGAAGTGTCAGCACAGAGCCCGACGTGGGGCTCGAACCCACAAACCGTGAGACCATGATCTGAGCCAAAGTCAGATGCCTAACCGACTGAGCCACCCAAGTGCCCCGGGTTCAATGAACTCTTAAAAAGTCCTCAAAAACCAAGCATTTATTTTTGTAGCAGCAACTAAAAATATCACAAATAAAAAGAAATAGCTATAAAAACATAACACTTATGTGGAGGACTTTCCAGCTCTAACAGAATCACAGAAAGTGAAATGAGAGATAAAGAGACATCACATGCTCTTGGATGAGAAACAATATTAATAAAATGTCCATTTCATCCCAAATAAATCCATACATTCAAAAATCCACAATTGGAGGGGCACCTGGGTGGCTCCATTAGTTGAGCATCCAACTTCAGCTTGGGTCGTGTTCTCACAATAGCTCAAAGCCTGGAGCCTACTCTGGACACTGTGTCTCCCTCTCTCTCTGCCCCTCTCCCACTCAGCTCTGCTTCTCAAATTAAATAAACATTGAAGAACATTTTAATCCAAAATTGGATACCAGGGTGTGTGTGCTGAGCTCCTCAGAGCACAGCCTCCTGAGACAACAGGGGAATGAGATTGGAGGGCCCTCTGCTTACACATGGCAGACAGAGTGTGGGTCAAAACCACCCCTTCCTGATCCACATACAGAAACATAATAGAAAAGTAGTAACTGACCAGATCAGAAATGGAAAACCATCCCAAGATGAATGAACAGGTGAGCATCATCAGTGCTAAGCTAGGTGGCTGACCAAAACCAAGGGGGCAAGATGCCCATGTAGGGCAGAGAGGAGCAGGCTGAGCTGACAGAATGAATTTATCTGCCCTCTCAGCAATAGTACCTCCTGCTCCAAAGCAAGGCACTATTTACATAAAGAGGATATGGCACTCTCCATCAAGATGGGGCCAGAGCCAAGCACTTCCCACACTGGGACCATGGCATGGCTCAGCAGTCACCACACAGAAGTCTGAAAAAGATGTGTAAACAACCAAAAGTCAGCTAGGAAATGGGATGAAAGAAAATAAATCTAATGGACAGAAGAATTCAGATCCAAAGAAATGGAAAAACTAGAGCAGCCCTCAATTTATTTAATATATTTAATACATACTATATATAAGTATATTTGGGGTGCCTGGGTGGCTCAGTCAGTTGAATGTTCAACTCTTGATTTCAGCTCAGGTCATGATCCCAGGGCCATGGAATTGAGCCCTGCATTGTTGGCCTCCATGCTGAGTGTGGAGCCTGCTTAAGATTCTCTAGATATAGATAGATATAGATATAGGTATAGATATAGATATAGATATAGATATAGATATAGGTATAGATAGATATCTCCTAATATATTTAAGGAGATAGAGGATGAAATAGCACTCAAGGTACAAGAATAAGATGTGCTAAAATAAACACAGATGGCTGAAAATAATAATTTTGGAAATTAAAGATATATAATTACTGAAAGTTAAAAAAAACACAACAATGGGGTCAGGGGTCAGTTAAGAGTTCAAGACCAGCAAAACTGTCCTGCATACTGAAGGAGGGATGAAGACATTCCCAGATCAGCCAAGCTGAGAGAGTATGCTGTGGTAGTGGCTTACAAAAAATGCTAAAAGGGGTCCTTCTGACCTGAGTGGAAGGACACTGGGTGGTAGCTTCCACTGTGTGAGAATCAAAGAACTGTGGTCATGGTAACCACACATGTAAATGTGAAGGCCAGTATTACTGTTTGGGGTTTGTAGTTCTTATTTCCCTATGTGATTTAAAAGACATAACAATATTAACTGGACTTGAGTAAAAAATAGAAGGCATCAGTGAGACCCTTACCACAGAGTTTTTAAAAAAATCAAGCAGAGATAAAATGTGCAACAAACACCACTGGAAACAGGCTTGATGCAGTGAATAGCAACCTGGAAGAAGCAGAGGAATGAATTGGTGACCTAGAAGACACACTAATTGAAATCAATAAAGCTGAACAAAAGAGAGAAAGAAGAATTATGGAACACAAGAATAGACTTAGGGAACTAAGTGACTCCATTAAATATAATAACGTTTGTCTTACAGGAGACCCAGAAGAAGAGGGAGAAAAGAGGACAGAAAATTTATTTGAAGAAATAATAGCTGAAAACTTCCCGAATCTGGGGGAAGACACAGACATCCAGATCCAGGAAGCACAGAGAACTCTATCAAAAGCAGGCTAACACCAAGACATATTGTAATCAAGTTGTCAAAATATAGTGATAAAGAGTTCATCTTTCCTGTGCCTTTCCAAGATCCTTGAAATTTTGCAAATTGTTGCTGTATTTTGTGAAAGTAATCTCAAAAAGGAAAACAATTCTTNGAGATTTCTGAACAGAGGCTTGGAAAACCAGAAAGCAATAGTATAACATATTCAACGCACTGAATGGGAAAAATCTGCAGCCAGGAATATTCTACCCAGCGAGGCTATTATTGAAAATAGAAGGAGAGACAAAGAGTTTCCCAGACAAACAAAAACTAAAGAACTTTGTGACCACTAAATCAGCCCTGCAAAAATATCAAAGGCGACTCTTTGAGTGGAAAGAAAAGACCAAAGACAACAAAGGAACAGAGAAAATCTCCAGAAACAATGAGAAAACAAGTAATAAAAAGGCATTAATACATATATATCAGTAATTATTTGGAATGTAAATGGACTAAATTATCCAATCAAAAGACATAAGGTGACAGAATGGAGTGAAAAACAAGACTCTCCTGCCTACAAGAGACTCATTTTCGACTAAAAGACACCTGCAGATTGAAAGTAAGGGAATGGAGAACTGCTTATCATGCAAATGAACATCAAAAGAAAGCCAGAGTAGCAGTACTTATACTGGACAAACTAGACTTTAAAACAAAGATGTCATGGAGCACCTGGGTGGCTCAGTTGGTTAAGCATTTGAAGCTTGAGTTCAGCTCAGGTCATGATCTCACAGTTTATGAGTTTGAGGGTCATGCTGGACTCAGCTCTGACAGCATGGAATGGAACCTGCTTGGGATTCTCTCTCTCCCTTTCTCTTGCCCGTCTCCTCCTCTCTCAAGATAATTAAGAAAACTTCAAAAAAAAAAAAAAAGATGTCATGTTAAGCACTGAGTGTTATATGTAAGTAAAGAATCACTAAATTCTACTCCTGAAAACAATATCACACTATATGTTAACTAATTAGAATTTAAATGAAAATTTAAAAAAAGAAAGAGGCTTCCCTTGTTCTTAAAACTACAAAAGCAATACCAATGGGAACAGAAGAAGAAGAAGAAGAAGAGCAGCAGAAACCACAGCAGCAGCAAAGAAGGACACTATATAATAAAGGGGATAATCCAATAAGATCTAACAATTATAAATATTTATACCCCCAACTTGAAGAACCCAAATACATAAATCAATTCATAACAAACATAAAGGAACTCATTGATAATAATACAGCAATATTAGGGGACTTTGGCACCCCACTTACATCAATGGACAGATCATCTAAGCAGAAAATCAACAAGATAACAATGGCTTTGAATGACACACTAGACCAGATGTAATTAACAGATATATTCAGAACATTACATCCTAAAGTAGCAGAATACACGTAATTTTCAAGTGCACATAGGACATTCTCAAGAATAGATCACATACTGGATCACAAATCAGCCCTCAACAAATACAAAAAGATTGAGGGGTGCCTGGGTGCCTCAGTCGGTTAAGCATCCAACTTCGGCTCAGGTCAGATCTCACGGTTCATGGGTTTGTTGAGGGGTGTATTCTGTGCTGACAGCTCAGAGCCTGTGCTTGTTTCAGATTCTGTGTCTCCCTCTCTCTCTGCCCCTCCCTCACTCATGCTCTGTCTCTCTCTATATCAAAAATAAATAAACTATAAAAAATTTTTAAAAATGCAAAAAGACTGAGATCCTAACATGCACTTTTTCTGACCACAATACTATGAAGCTTGAAGTCAACCAGAAGAAAAATTCTGGAAGGAGCACGAATACGTGGAGTCTGAACAACATGCTACTAAATAATGAAGGGTCAACCAGGAAATCAAACAAGAAAAATAATTTTAAAATAAAACAGAGAAACAAATGAAAATGAAAACACAATGTCCCCAAACCCTTCAGTGTGCAACAAAGGCAGTCCTATGAGGGAAGTATTTTACAATACAGGTCTACCTCAAGAAACAAGAAAAATCTCAATACAAAGCCTAACATTACACATAAAGGAGAAAGAAAAAAACAACAAACAAAGCCCAAATCCAGGAGAAGAAGGTAAATAATAAAGATTAGAGCACAAATACATGATATATTGACTAAAGACAGAATAGAATATATTGATCAATGGACCCAGGAGCTGGTTGTTTTAAAAAATTAATAAAATCAATAAAACTCTAGCCAGACTCATTAAAAAGAAGAGAGAAATAAGTAAAATCACAAATGAGAAAGAGAAATAACCAACCAACAACACAAAATACAAACAATTATAAGAGAATATAAAGAACTATATGCCTGCAAATTGGACATCCTAGAAGAAATGGATAAATTCCTAGAAACATATAAATTACCTGAATTGAACCAGAAAGAACTAGAAAATTTGAGCAGACTGATAACCAGCAAAGAAACTTAAAAAGTAATTTTTAAAAGTCCTAAGAAACAAAAGTCCAGGACCAAATGGCCTCAGAGGTGAATACTACCAAACATTTACAGAAGAGTTAATACCTATTCTTCTCAAACTATGCCAAAAAAATAGAAAATGAAAGAAAACTTCCAAATTTATTCTACGAGGCCAGCATTACCCTGATACCACAATCAGAAAAAGATTCCACGAAAAAAGAGAACTACAGGCCAATAGCCCTGATGAATATGGATGCAAAAATTGTCCACAAAATACTAGCAATCCAAATCCAACAGTACATTAAGAATCATTTACCATTTTCAAGTGGTGCAAGGGTGGTTCAACATTCACAAATCAGTCAATATGATGCACCACATTAATATTTTTAAAAAGGATAAAAACCATATGATCTTTTCAGTAGATGCAAAAAAAAAGGCATTTGACAAAGATACAACATCCATTTATGATAAAAAAAAAAACAACTTCTACAAAGTAGGTTTGGAGGAAGTATACCTCTATATAATATAGTCCAGCTATGAAAAAAAAAAACACAGCTAATATCATCCTAAATGGAAAAAAAACCTGAGGGCTTTCCCTTTACAGTCAGGAATAAGACAGATGTCCACTCTTGCCACTGTTATTTAATATAGTACTGGAAGTCCTAGCCTCAGCAATCAGACAATAAAAAGAAATAAAAGGTATCCAAATCACCAAGGAAGAAGTAAAAGTTTCACTATTTGCAGATGACATGATACTATATATAGAAAACACAAAATACTCCACACATACAAAAAAAACAACCACTGGTAGAACTTATGCCAAAAAACCGGTAAAGTAGTAGGATACAAAATCAACATGCAGAAATCTGTTGCATTTCTATACACAAATAATAAATCAGCAGAAAGAAAAATTAAATCAATCCCATTTACAACTGCACCAAATCCATAAGATACCTAGGAATAAACTTAACTGTAGAGGTGACCTGTACTCTGAAAACTATGGAACACTTATAAAAGAAATTGAAAATTACACAAAGAAATAGAAAAACATTCCATGCTCATGGGTTAGAAGAAAATATATTGTTAAAATGTCTATACTACCCAAAGCAATCTACATATTTAATGCAATCCCTGTGAAAATATCAATAGCATTTTTTTACAGAGCTAGAACAAACAATCCACAATTTGCATGGAACTGCAAAAGACCCTGAATAGTCAAACCAACCTTGAAAAAGAAAAGCAAAGCTGGAGACATCACAATTCCATTACAAATGGAAAAGTTTTTCCATTACACAAAAAAAAGTTACATTACAAATCTGTAATAATGTAATATATTACGAATCTGTAACAGTAATAATACTATATATATAGTATTGGCACAAAAATGACACATGGATTAATGGAACAGAATAGAAAACCCAGAAATGAAACCACAATTATATGGTCAATTAATCTTCAACCAAGTAGGAAAGAATATCCAATGGGGAAAAGATTATCTATCTCTTCAACAAAAGATGTTGGGGGAAATGCTCAGCAACATGCAAATGAATGAAACTGGACCACTTTCTTATACCATACACAAAAATGAATTCAATGGATTAATGACCTATTTGTGAGACTTGCAATCATAAAAATCTTAGAACAGAACTCAGGCAGTAGTCCTTGGTATCAGCCATAGTAGCTTCTTCCTAGATATATCTCCTGAGGCAAGGGAAACAAAAGCAAAGTTCTCCATGGTGAAAGAAACAATCAACAAAACAACCTATGGAATGGGAGAAGATATTTGCAAATGACATACCTGGGCTAGTGTCCAAAATCTATAAAGAACTTATAAAATTCAACACCCAAAGGACAAATAATCCAATTTAAAAATGGGCAGAAGACATGAATAGACATTTCCCCAAAGAAGACATAGATATAGCTATCAGACACATGAAAAGATGCTCATCATCACTGATCATCAGGGAAATGTGAATCAAAACTACAATGAGGTACCACCTCACACCTGTCAGAATGGCTAAAATGAACAACACAAGAAACAACAGGCATTGGCAAGGATGTGGAGAAAGGGGAGTCCTCATACACCGTTGGAAAGTAGACTGGTGCAGCCACTCTGGAAAACAGTATGGAGGTTACTGAAAAAGTTAAAAATAGAACTATCTTATGATCTAGCAATTGCACTACTAGGTATTTACCCAAAGAATATAAAAATAATAATTTGAAGGGATACATGTACCCTGATGTTTATAACAGCATTATCTACAATAACCAAATTACATAAACACCCCAAATGTTCATCAACTAATGAATGGATAAAGAAGAAATAGTATATATATATATATATATATATATAATATACACACACAATGGATTATTACTCAGCCATAAAAAATAATGAAATCTTGCCATTTGCCACGATATGGGTGGAGCTGGACTGTATTATGCAAAGTGAAGTAAGTCAATCAGAAAAAGACAATACCATATGATTTCCACTCATTTGGAATTTAAGGAACAAAACAAAGCAACATAGGGAAAATACAAAGAGAGAGAGAGAGGCCAACCAAGAAACAAACCCTTTAACTATAGAAAACAGTTGGTTACAAGAGGGAATGGGTTAAATAGGTGATTGAGATTAAGGATTTCACTTGTTGTAATGAGCACAGGGTGTTATATGGAATTGTTGAATCACTAAATTCCACACCTGAAACTAATATAACACTGTATGTTAACCAAGTATAATTTAAATAAAAAGTTAAAAAATTAAGTAATGGAAAAATATTTATTCCATGTTAAACAAATATTAACTGAGAAAGAATTGAAATGGCTATAGAGGCAAATTAGGCTTACAGTAAAAAATGTTATGAGACAATGAAAGACATTATATATTAAAAGAAGGCTCAATTGGGGCGCCTGGGTGGCTCAGTCAGTTAAGCTTCTGACTTCAGCTCAGGTCATGATCTCGTGGTTCACGAGTTCGAGCTCTGCATCGGACTCTGTGCTGACAGCTTGGAGCCTGGAGCCTGCTTCCAATTCTGTGTCTCCCTCACTCTCTGCTCCTCCCCTGATCATACTCTGTCTCTCTCTCAAAAATAAAATAAAAACCATTTAAAAAAATAAAAAAGAAGGCTCAATCCAGTAAAAATATAAAAATTACAAACATACATGTACCTAGCAAGAGATCCCTAAAATATATAAAGAAAGAATCAACAGAATAGAAAAGAGAAATAGGCAGTTCTACAAGAACAGTTGAAGACTTCAATGCCCCACTTTCATGGGTAGGGAGGACAGACAGAAGACCAACATAAGGATGGAGGACTCGAATAGCACTATAGACCAGCTGGACCTAAAAGACAGGTGCACAGGACTCTACCCCAAAAGAGCAAAAGGCACATTTTCCCTCAAATGCACATGGAACATTCTCCAGGATAGATCATACATTAGACCACAAAACAAGCCATGATAAATTTTTTAAAAACACTGAAATCATACACTGTATCTTCTCCAACCACAATAGAATGACACTAGATATCAATAGCAGACGGGAAACTGAAAAATTCAAAAATATGTGGAAATTAAACAACACATTTTTTTTAGTAGAGGTGACACACAATGTTACATTGGTTTCAGGCATTCAGCATAGTGATTTGATAATTCTATGCATTGTGCTATGCTCACAAGTATAGCTACTGTCACCATAAACACTACTACAATACCGTTGACTGTATTTCTTATGCTGTTCCTTTTATCCCTGTGACTTAGTCATTCCATAACTGGAAGCCTGTATCCCCATTTTACCCTTTCACCCATTTTCCTCTCCCCCTCCACCCTCTGGCAACCATCATTTCTCTGTATTTATGATTCTGTTCCTTCTTTTTGTTTGTTCATTGATCTATTCATTGCTTTTGTCTTTCAGTTTCCATATATAAGTGAAATCATATGGTATTTGTCTTTCTCTATCTGAGTTATTTCACTTAGCATAACACCCTCTAAGTCCATCCATTAACAAGACATTTTTAAAGAAACAATGGGTCAAAGAAGAAATCACAAAGAAAATTAGAAAATATTTTATGATGAATAAAAACAATAATATGCCATACCAAAACTTGGGGATGAAGCAAAGGCAGTACTCAGAGGAAGATTTATGGCTGTAAACACCTATATAAAGAAGAAATATCTCAAATAAATAACCAGCTTTATACTCTAAGGAATTAAACAAAGAAGAACAAACTAAACTCAAGACCGCAGAAGTAAGAAACTAATAACGATTAGGGCAGAAATAAGTATAGAAAAAAAAAAGTCAATAAAATGCAAAGTTGATTCTTTGAAAAGATCAACAAAATTGACAAACCTTTAGCTAGACCTAACCAAGAAAAAAGGAGAGAAGATTCAAATTGCCAAAAATCAGTAAGTGATGACATTCCTACTGACCTTACAGAAATAAGAGAGATTGTTCATTCATAGCAATGAACAATTGTATGCCAATGAATTAGCCCAGGTAAATATGTCACTTCCTAGAAACACACAAACTACAACAGCCTCAAGAAGAAATAAGAAATCTGAATGGACCTATAACAAGCAAAGAGATTGACTCAACAAGCAAAACCCTCCAACAAAGAGAAGCTCAGGACTAGATGGCTTCACTGGTGAATTCTACCAAACATTTAAAAAAGAATCAACATGAATCCTTCTCAAACTCTTCCAAAAATTAGAAGAGGTGGGAACACTTCTTAACTCATTCTAGGAGGCCAGTATTATTCTGACACAAAAGCCAGACAAAGACATCACAAGAAAATGAAGAACAAACAATATCTCTCATGGCTATAGATGTGAAAATTCTCATTGAAATACTAGTAAAGATGAATCCAACAGAATATTAAAAGTATGATACACCATGACCAAGTAGGGTTTATTCCAGGAATCCAAATGCAGTTCAACATACAAAAATTAATCAATGTAAAGTCTGTATTAATAGAAAAAACACATAACTGTCTCAACTGATGAATTGTTTTCTTATTTTTCTACTATTGGTTTTTCTTATTGACTTTTAATTCTTTGTATATTCTGGATAAAGATATATAAAGTTTAAAAAAGCATTTGAGAAGATTCAGTACCTATCTATCTATCTATCCATCCACCTATCTAACAAAGTTCAATAAACTAAGAACAGAGGGGCTTCCTGAACATGATAAAGGGCCTGTGGGAAAACCCACAGCTAACAGCTTTCAGCAATGAAAGACTGATGTTTCCCCTAAGTTCGGGACAAGAGAAGGAGGCCTGCTTTCCCCATTGCTATTCAACATGATGTTAGACTCTTGAATGCTGAGAACAAACTGAGGGTTGATGGGGGTGGGGGAGTGGGGAAGGGGGGTGATGGGCATAGGGGAGGGCACTTGTTGGGATGAGCACTGGGTGTTATATGGAAACCAACTTGACAATAAGCTATTTAAGAAAAAAAATAGATAAAAAAAAAGAAATAAAGGGCATCCAAATTGGAAAAGAAGCAAAACTATCTCTGTTTTCAGATGACATGGTTTTATATATAGAAAATTTAGGGACACCTGCGTGGCTCAAGTCCGTTAAGCAACCAACTCTTGATTTTGGCTAAGATTCCTCACAGTTCGTGAGATTGAGCCCTGTGTGGGCTCTGGCTTACAGCAAGGAGCCTGCTTAGGATTCCCTCTCTCCCTCTCTGACTCTGTTTCTCTCTCAAAATAAATAAATAAACTTAAAAAAATAAAATTTAAAGAACCAACCAAAAATATTAGAGCTATTTTAAAAATTCATAAGACTTGTAGGATGCAAAATCAATACACAAAAATCAGTTGTATTTGTATACACTAGCAATGAACAATCTGAAAAGAAATCAGGAAGACAATTCCATTTACAATAGCATCAATAAGAATAACATACTTACCAAGGAGGTACAAGACTTGTATACTGAAAACTCAAAACATTGCTAAGAAAAATTAAAGATCTAAATAAATGGAAAGACAACCAGGATTCATGGATTGGAAGACTTAATTTGCTGGGTTGGCAATAATCTCCAAAGATTTAATGCAACGCCTATCAAAATCCCAATGGCTTTTTTGCAGAAGTGGGCATGCCAGAATATGTGAGTGATATGAGATCAGAGACCAGCAGCTGCCACATTCCACAGGAGTAGCTCAGAAACACTGCACGTGTCAGGCCATATGTTGTGCCGCAGAGAACTGAGCTGCCCTCTGTAGGCAGAGCTAAATGTGGGAGACGCTGCTCCCAAACAGGGCTCCCTGGTCAATGTGGGGAAGCTGGACTGTGGAACAGTGGAGTCAGGGAAAATCACAGTTATCAGGAGCAGGGTGGGCATAATTACCACAAAGGGAAGCAGGGCCAGAATGGCAGCCAAGGGGATCTGGCCCTCAGGGGTCTGTGCGGATGGACAGGATAGAGAAATAGCTAATATACAAAATCGGAATGAGCAAAAGGCAGAGAGGCAGCCATCCCCAGGCAAAGTGTGATCTCTTCCCTTGCTTTTGTGTGTAAGTCAGTTTTCAGACCCATAAGCCAGACACCTCCTGACAAGAGTGTATGGTGGTGACCATCTATGCCTTTTACACAGTAATCATATCTTGGGGAGAGGTGGTCCCCGGATCTTTCAAAGGCTGTAGAACACAGGGTCCAAGTCCACTCTGACAGCTGTGGACTCAAAGCATCACACAGCCCTCCTAATAGACAAAGCACGTATGGGGTATGAGGACAGTCATGCTGGTCCAGACCTGTTCCAGTGTCTCCACCTGTAGTCAGTCTCCAAGTCCCCCAAATCCAGGCACACTGGGTCTCTTGAAAAGATACTTGTACTCTGCAGGGTGTGTGGTAGGAGATTCAGATATGTGCCCCATTGGTGTGAGATTTAGGATCCAGTGGCCTGGGGGTTACTGGGGGTCTTCCTCCAAAGCAAGGGAAAGGCACTACCCTTCCACCTCCTCCTACCAGGAAGGATGCAGAGGGCCCTTCTGGCTCCACACTGGCAATACTGAATCAGATGGGGTCCCGAGTAAGAAAGGGCTTTCAGGTCCTGGACAACTAGACAGTATGTGTCAGCAGATCTCATGGCACCAGATACCTGTGGGGAGTAGACAGTCACTGTGCAGAGCATCTGACCATCCCCAGTGAGAGATTTGCAAGTAGACCCTCTCATCCACCATGTGTGCAGACCCTGGCATGCACCAGACCATGGCAGGAAGCAAGCATCTGGGCATGGAATTTAAGCGACTTTGTGACCAGAGCTGCCCACAGTTGGCTGAGCCAAGGAGTCATAAGGTTAGGTGGCCTTGCCGCTCACCACCATGGTTCATTGGGATTGGATCCACACAAGTCCAAGGGGAATAATAGGCTGAAAAACAGGTGCCTCCCCATGCTGTTGTTATATGAACATCTTTCCTCATCCGCCCCACCACCACCTGGAGGCCCCACGACCAGCTGACAGAGCAAGATGAAGCCAGATGTTTGGCTCAGAGAGCAGACTTCTACTGCATCTAGAGGTTGCCTTGAAAACAGTGGTGAGGGGCCTCCCAATGGGTGGAGGTCCTGGCAGGGCACTCTGTGGCCCAGGATAAGGGTATGAAAAATGCAGAGGAACCATCCAACTAAAGATGAGCAGCAAATGGTAAGGGTAGTTGGGCAGGGGCCTGGAGGGAGCAAACGGGGGAAGCGGGGAGGAGGAGGTCAGCGGAAGAGGCATGTGAAGCCCACCTGAGAGCGTCCACCAGGTGCTGTGCAGGGAGCTCTAGAGCAGCCGTGATGGTGGACAGAGAGATTGGACCTGCCTCTCACCCATGAGCATCCACTGTCACAGCCGAAGAGGCTAAGGCTGGAGTCCTGTACAGCATGACACCCTGAAGATACCCAACAATTCAGGGCCATGCTGCCTGCCCTACAAGGTTCCATCCTGATCAAGGATGACCTGTGTCCCAAGGACAGGCTTGCCTTTGCCACCTGCGGTAATTCAGCCAGGACCCATCTTAGCACACCCAGGTCTCACTGACTTATGTGGGGTCCCACAGAACTCCACTGTGGCCCCCTTTACAACATGGCCAGAGGAACCAGCCATCTGACCACCTGGAAAATGCCTCTGACTGGCTTCTGGAAGGTGCAGTGAGGCACTGTCTTGAAGAAAGAGCCCTGCTAAAATGAGGCATTACAATGGCCACCATACAGTGCAGAGTCTCAGTCTCCAAAAGGGAGGTGCCTCCACCAGGAGGCGTTGTAAGAGTTCTGCCAGACTCCAGGCTCTTGCTGTGCCTGCTTGAGTCGCTGGGCTGGCAGGGTTGGTGGGCTTTGACCAACAGGAGGACTCAGGCTAGGGCCCCACCATGGAGGCGGGGACAGAAAGGATATGGCCAGGACCCAGGCAACTAGGACATCTTTGGCTCTTCCATGTCCAGTTGTGACCAGAAGGGGCAAGTGTCAGACTCCTCAGGGATGAGGAGGCCAGGCTGGTGAAGACAAGCAGGATGCGGAATGGGGGCTGGAGGAGCGGGTGGCAAGCGTCACGGGGCTCAGGACCAACAGCAGCAGCAGCAGCAGCAGCAATAGCAGCAGCAGCAGGGTTGTGGTTTATCCTATGAACTGTCTTCAACATTCTCTCAGAATTGTGACCATACAATCCCAAGGAAGTGGGCTGATAGAGTGGCTTTACTAAGAGAAGCCAGGATGTGGTGGATGCCTTGGCTTCCCTGTCAGACCTTCCATAGCAGCCAAGGTGCCTACAGCCAGCATCTGGGATGCTGACTGGAGAAGCTCACCACTGTCCCTTTTCAGTCAGAGTGCTGGGAGGACAACACCTCCCCTGGAGGACAGCCTTCAGCCAAGGACTATGGACAGACTGGAGGGACGGCCAGCCCCTTGCCTCAAGGTGGCAACAGCTCTGCCGCAGCTCCTGGGCATCACCTTCCCCTGGCTTCAATGTGGACCACATCATGGTTTGGCTTCCTCTTCTGTCTGTGCTGCCAACCCATGCCCCTTCTGCTGAGAGAGTCAGCTGCAATAAATTCAATAAGTTCAACCTAGGACCAATTACCATATGCAACAGAATAAAAAAATATCTGCTGAGGGGGGAAAATCTAGCAAAATATGTGCAGGATCTCTATCCCCGAAATTATGGACAGTATTAAGAGAAACTAAAGAATCCCTAAATAGAGAGCCATATCATGGGCATGAGCAGGAACACTCAATACTGTAAGGTGTCATTTCTTTTCAAACTGGACTATAAAGTAAATGCTTTTGCAACAAAAATCCGATTGTGTTGTGTAAATTGACAAGCTGATTCTAAAATTTATACAGAAGTGCCAAGGTACAAATAGCCAACACTTGCTTGCTGCCAAAGACAGTAGGAAGGTTTGCTCCCTTGAATACAATAAACCACAGTGACTAAGACATGGGGGTGTTGGTATTCAGATAAACACATGAGCCAGGAATGGAATAGATAGTGGAGGAGTAGACACATGTCCACGTGGACACCTGATCCAGGTGGTGGAGAAAGAGTGGTGGTGCTTTCCATAACCACCGGGACAGTGAGGAAGCTCGACAATCCCTCCCACCTTGCCAACTCCAGCCGCAATGATATCCAACTGTGGAAGACAAAACAAAGCCTCTAGCAGATAATGTAAAATATTTTCATAACCTGGTTATAGGCAAATAATTCTTTAAAAAAGTGTATGCACACATTAAAAGCATTAACTATGAGGGAAAGTATGAAATTTTTGACAAAATTAAATCTTTCTGCTCATCAGAAGACACTAAGATAAGGGGTGCTTGGGTGGCTCAGTCAGTTGAGGACCTGACTTTGGCTGAGGTCATGACCTCATGGTTGGTGAGTTCGAGCCCCATGTCAGGCTCTGTGCTGACAGCTCAGAGCCTGGAGCCTGCTTGATTCTGTGTGTCTCTCTCTCAATCTGCCCCTCACCTGTTTTTTCTCTGTCTCCCTGTGTGTCTCTCTCAAAAATAAATAAACAGTAATTTTAAAAAAAGAAGATATTAAGATTGGAAAAAGCCATAGAGTTTAAGAAATTATTTGTAACTCATAAAACTGACAAATATAAAGAATTCCAAAAACTTGGGGGAAAGGCTGATAACCCAACCCAAAGATAAGAGACTTCAACGGACACTTTATACAAGAGGTTATCCCAATGGCCAACATTATTACTCACCAGGGAAATGCAAATTAAAAATATACCCACCACAATACTAATATTTAAAAAATAAAACAAAACCTTCTTGATCCATTCATCTGTTGATGGACACTTAGGCTCTTTCCATGTTTTAGCTATTGTGGAGAGTGCTGCTATGAACATTGGGGTACATGTGCTCCTATGCATCAGCATTTCTGTATCCCTTGGGTAAATTCCTAGCAGTGCTATTGCTGGGTC
>NW_027528811.1:30872-78321 GCF_008692635.1 Crocuta crocuta
AAAAAAAAAAATAAAAAAAAATAAAACAAAACCTGATCATGTAGAACACCTAAAATCCTCACATGCTACTGTGGAAAGTTTAAATTGACTCAACTAGTTCAGCATTACCTACTAAAGTTAAATATGTTTCCATCCTTTCACCTAGCAATCCATTTTTAGTTGTGCACCAAAAAGAAATATATGTATGTGTACAGCAAGGAATATGAAGAAGATATTCTCATCCCCGCATTATTCACAGTTGTCCAAAACGCGGGGAAAACCAAATATGCAGCAACAGAAGAAGGCCATTAAAAATAGTGGTATATTCATACAATGGAATACTATACAGCAACAAAAAAGACTATAGCAAGCAATAGTATGCAGCAACCTCATAGTTCTACTGAGCAGAAAACAAAAGCTGAACATAATGGAACATATACTGTATCGTTCCATGCAAGACTAAACAGGAATGCAGATTTAAAGAAAGGCAAGGAAATTGCTTTTATAAAGTCAGGATAGTGGTTGCCCTGAGGAAGTTTCAAGGAGGAGGAAAGAGGGAGTTATTAGGAGGAGCACAGGATGGTTCTGGTGTACCAGAAATCTTTTACTCATAATCTGGGTGGAGTTCCCACCATAAAAGCAATAATAACAACTTATGACAAATCTATGACAACTTTCAGCTGCACCACCTCCTTTTGTTAAAAGTTCTGTATTGATGTTATTTTTCAAATGAAATAGTTTTTTTGAAATGAGAAATGAAGGGTGCATTTACATAGATAGCATATAAAGGCAAACCTTTAGGAATTAATGGATTTTTTACATTGCTATTATTTTTATTTTTTTTAATGTTTTATTTATTTCTAGGAGAGAGAGAGAGAGAGAGTGTGTGTGAGCAGGGGAGGGTCAGAGAGAGAGGGAGTCACAGACTGAAACAGGCTCCAGGCTCTGAGCTGGCAGTTAGCACAGAGCCCGACGCGGGGCTCGAACCCACGAACTGCGAGATCATGACCTAAGCGAAAGTCGGACGCTTAACCGACTAAGCCACCCAGGCGCCCCTACATTGCTATTATTTTAGAGAGAGAGAGAGAGAACATGTGAGTAGGGAAGAGGGACAGAGGAAGAGAGAGAGAGGAGAGAGAGGAGAGCCAACATGGAGCCCCACAACCCTGGGATCACAGCTTGAGCCAAAATCAAGGGCCAGGCACTTAACCAACTGAGCTACCCAAGAACCCCAGGAATTAGCAGATTTTTAAACATAATTTCTAAAATTGTAAAATATAATCACCGAAAAAAATTTTAAGCACATAGCAGATGGGCTCAGCAGCCGATTAGACATAGTTGAAGAAAGAGAGTGATCTGGAAGGCATGTCCAGTAAACTTATCCAAAGTGCAGCAGAGGTGAGAAGATGGAGATTATGAAAGAGACTGAGAGATATAAGGTTATAATAAAAGGACCGAGTCTGTGTCAGTCCAGAAACTCTGAAGAAGAAAACGGCTAGCACTAATTTAGGAATAACCATATATTTTCAGAGATTATGTATTAAGAGAATTTTCAAGGACTGATGAAAAATATAAATCCACAAAAATAAACCCACAACTATATGGTCAATTAATCCTCATCAAAACAAGAAAGAAAGACTATCCAATGGAAAAAAAGACAATCTCTTCAACATATGTTGGGAAAAATGAACAGTGACATGCGGAAGAATTGAAAGTGGACCACTTTTTTACACCCATATAAAAATAAATTCAGAATAGATTAAGGAACTAAATGTGAGATGTGAAACCATAAAAATCCTAGAGGAGAACACAGGAAGTAACTTCTTTGATATTGACCATACCAATTTCTTTCTAGATATGCTTCCTGAGGTAAAGGAAACAAAAGCAAAAATAAACTACTAGGACTACATCAAAATAAGAAGCTTAGGCACATGGAAGGAAACAATCAACAAAACTAAAAGGTAATCTATGGAATGAGAGAAGATATTTGCAAATGACATATCCAATAAAGAGTTATTATCCAAAAAATATAAAGAACTTCTACAACTCAACACCCCAAAAAACAAAAATGCAACTTAAAAAAATGGGCAGAAGACATGAATACACAATTTTCCAAAGAAGATATCGAGATGGCTAACAGACACCTGAAAAGATGCTCAACATCACTCATCATTAGGAAAATACAAATCAAAACCATATGACGTATCACCTCACACCTGTCAGAATGGCTAAAATTGAAAACACAAGAAACAACAGGTGTTGGTGAGGATGTAGAGAAAGGGGAACCCTCTTACACTGTTGGTGGGAATGCAAACTGGTACAGCAACCCTGGAAAACAGTATGAAGTTTACTCAAAAAGTTGTAAATAGAATTACCTTACTATCTAGCAAGTGCACAACTAGGTATTTACCAAAAGGATACAAAAATACAGGTTCAAAGGGGTACAATCAACCTGATGTTTATAGCAGCATTATCAACAATAGCCAAATTATGGAAACAGCGCAAGTGTTCATTGACTGATGAATAGATAATGCAGATATGGTTTATATATACAGTGGAATTTTGCTCAAGCAGCCATCAAAAAGAATGAAATCTTGCCATTTGCAATGACATGGATGGAGCTAGAAAGTATTGTGTTAAGAGAAATAAGCCAATCAGAGAAAGATGAATACCATATGTTTCACTCATAGATGGAATTTAAGAAACAAAACAAATGAGCATAAGGAAAAAAAGAGAGAGGCAAACCAGGAAAGAGACTCTTAACTATAAAGAACAAACTGATGGCTACTGGGGGGGGGGGAATGGATTAAATAGATGATGGGGATTACTTATTGTGATGAGCACCGGGTGCTGTATGGAGTTGTTGATTCACTATACCTGAAGCTAACATAACACTCTGTGTTAAGTATACTGAAAAAAAAAAAAAAACCCAAACCAACAGAAAAGAAACATATAAATCCATAGACGCAAGAAGCACACCTGTCCTATACCTAGAAACAGTACAGGCAAAGTGAAGAATTTCACGAACAAAGAGAATATCTTGCAGAAACCCAGGGAGAGAAGGGATACATGTCTAGCAAAGGAGAGCAGTCCAGACCTCTAATCAACAGTGATGGGGCTGTTGGAGTCACCTCCCAGATGCACCTCTCTTGTGCCTTTGTGTAGCCCCTCCCACACTGAACAGGTGGGCCCTGTGTGATCAAGGGGCATTGGGGAAGTGGTGACACGTGATTCTGAGGCTGGAAACTGGGCAGCATTGACACTGCCAACTTGGCCTCCTGGGGGGAAGGTTCTGGAGAAACTAGCATCATGGAAGGATAGTGCTCTATCTCCTTGTGGAGAGAAACTGAGGCCTCCAGCCAACAGCCACGTGGTTGGGTCACCCTGGAAGCAGGTCTGCAGGCTGCTCAAGTCTCCAGTGTCTGAAGCCAGCCCACATCCAACTGCAACCTCATGATAGGCCCCAAGGTGGAACAGACCAGGGCACCACTCCCAAATTTCGGACCCACAAAAATGGCAGGAAATAATTGTGTGAAGCCACTAAGTGTTCGTGTAATTTGTTATGCAGCAATAAATCATCAATGCATTGGAGTAGCTGCAAAGTTTTGAGGGAAAACAGATACCAGGCTACAACTGTGCATTGAACATACGTGCTCCTCCAGGATAAGGGCAAAATAAAATCATTTCAAGAGGAACAGAGATGGAGGGGATGTAACGCCAGAGCCCACTCCCAAGTAAGGTCTCCGAGAAGGAAAATAATCCTGGAGGGACAGGTCAGCAGGTGCAAAGGAACGTGAACAACAAAACAGTAACATGCGCATGACTCCAAACACTGTCCACAGACAACAGTGTCTGCGTGAGTTCAAGGCGGAACTGTGAAAACCCACAACACCACCAGGCTGCAATGGGATAATGGAAGCTAAAACATTCTCTTGTCTTGCTTTGCAACTGGCCAGATGTTATCTATGTCTTTGTGAACCAGCAAGTAACAGTTAAGGGGCAACACTGAACGGATAGGATCTGCATGTAAAAATTTCAAGCCTTTGGGGTGGGGAATCAGTAGGACAGGGAAGAATTTTAAAACAAAAATGTCCATTTAAAAAGCAAGGCAAGAAAGTGGAAAAGGGCAAAATTGGTAAAAGTGGAATAAGAGTGTAAAATGGTAGGAACAAGTCCAAATATACCCATAATCACTGTAAACACACAAGCTGTTGTTACCACCTAAAAGACAGACAGCATCAGAGTGGGTTTCATAAAAAGCTACAGCCCCCAGCTGGATGCTGCTTTCAGGAAAGGCACTGAAATGATGGAACACAGGAAAGCCCAGAGCAAGAACATAGAGAAAGATACATCAGGCAAGTACCAGCCAAAAGAAAGCCAGTGTGGTTACAAGAACATCTGACTGCACAGACATATGGCAGAGAAGACTGATCCTGAACCACGGAGAAAGGCCTCACCAGCTCGCTCAGCCCACACACTCCCCCAGTCACCTGTAAACTCCACCACCTCTGAAACCATAAAATAATTTTTTCCTGTTTCCAACATTGGGTACCATGTAGAACAAGGTCTCTGACTGGGAAACAATTCAATTTAGAGGGTAATTTCACTAGAAAATTTGTGAAAATCCCCATTTCTTTGGAAAGAGAGTTTCTAAAGATTAAGGTTAGCAAAAGGTGGCTGGATATAAGACCAATATAAAAAGTCATTTGGATTTTATACAGCAGCAAACCATGAGGAAATATTCTAAAAAATAAAACATTTAAAGGGGCGCCTGGGTGGCTCAGTCAGTTAAGCATTGGACATCAGCTCAGGTCATGATCTTGCAGCTGGTGGGTTCGAGCCTGGCCTCAGGCTCTGTGCTGACAGCTCGGAGCCTGGAGGCTGCTTCAGATTCTGTATCTCCCTCTCTTTGCCTCTCCCCACTCATACTCTCTGTCTCTCTCTCAAAAAATAATAAACATTTTGTAAAAATTAGAAAATACAAAAATAAAAACACTTACAATAAGAGCAACAGCCATCAGAGAAAAAGGTACACCGGAATCAATGTAGAAAACATGGAGATCATGAAGATGTCAATATAAACATGCAGTCAAGAGGGTCTGGGTGGAGGCACTGCCATGGTCTGCACACAAGGGGCGCTAAGCATGGTGCCTCAAGGTGCCCTCTCAGAGTGAGGTCACCCCTGCCAAGGCAAGCAGCCCCTTGAGGACCCCTCCTATGTGGCGGCCAGTGACAAGATGGCTGTCCTGGGTATGAGCCCTTTGGGTCCCTGTTCCTGCGGCTGCTACAGGTAAGTCCAGTGTTTGGGGGGCCTTTGCCTGTCCATCCTCCCCCCATACATACAGCCTAGGACCCCCAGGATGGGGGCAGTCCCCTGCAGGCTTCACCGGCTCCAGAAGGAAGAGTGAGAGAAGCAGGCACAGCCTGTCCACCATACCAGCGAGAACAGGAGCTCACAGCATTCTGAAGACCTGCCAGGTGGCTGAGGTATTTTTATAAGGTGGACATTCATGCACGCTGCATGCAGGTGAGGATGCCTCCCCACCACCCCCAGCATCAGACAAGTGCCACAGATGCAAGACGAGGTCATCCAGGGCCAGGACGCACCACTGGGCAGGTAGCCCTGGCAGGTCGGCCTGCAGTACCTGGGCCTCCACACCTGCCACCTGCAGCAGCATCCTCGCCCACGGCTGGAGCTCTCGCTACCCACTGCTGCTCCTAGTGAGTCTGCAGTGATTCTGCAGAGCTAAGCTCCGGGTTGGGGAATTCTCTGGCGGGCAGGAGGGCGGGCGTGGGAGCGGGGCCGAGCCCGAATCCCGCTAAACGTGTGGGGGGTGTGGCCAGACTTGGGCGGGGCTCACACTCGGTTGGGGCGGGGTCTCACTCTGGGGGCGGGCCAGGGCAGGGATGGGGCTCTCTCACAGTGGGGGCAGGATTCACGCAGAGTGGGAGAGAAGGAGGAGGGAGAGAAAGGGAGGATGGAGTAGGTGGGAGGAGGAGGAGGGAGAGGAAGAGCAGGGAGAAAAGGAGTGGGGACAGGAGGAAGGTGAGGATGGACCCAGGTATGGTCTCTCTTGAGGGGCCAGGAGAGGGACAAGGATGGGAAAGCAAGAGGTGGGGGACATGCTCAGGGCGGGGAGCTCTGGGGCAGCGTGAGTAGGGGCTGGGCTGGGTCTGGGTGGAATGGCAAAGGTTCCTCCAGGTCTCTCTGGCCCTGACGGGGAAGTCACGGCACCTCTTCCCCTCAGGTCCATCAAATCTAGGATCTGAGTCCTCATGGGATGTACCAACGTCAAAAGGCAAAGCTGGACACACCAGGGGACCATATAAAGCCTTTCCTCCAGCCAGGACTTACCGAGCAAGCCAAGGGCCCTGGTCACAGGTCAGAGGAGCGCTTCTGGCCCCCAGCCCCACCTTCCAGATACGCTACTGGGGGAGTGCTGGCTGCCAGGCCAGGGGGCACCACAAGGGGCAGGCGAGTGGGCTGCCTGGGTGTGGCAAGAGTGTGTCCAGTTCCAACTGGACAGGTACTAAGTGTCCCACGAGCACACTGGCGGCAGGAACAGGGGGCTTCCCCCTGCGCGGAGGGGTCTGCAAAGCTGCACTGGACCAGCAGGGGTCGCAGGGGGTGCTGGAAGGCTCCAGCCCAGAGCGAGTCCCAAGTGCACACCCAGGGCCTCGCTGAGCAGAGGGTCACAAGCCCTGAGAGGCCAGTGGCCTCACATCTCTGGCACGAGGTTGCACTCCACAGGCTTCTGCACCCAGGTTCATACTCCACCCCAGACTTGCCAGCTGGGGTCCCTGACGGGATGGAGGCCTCAGCCTCAGGAGAGTCTCAGGAACAGGAATGGTGTCCACTGTGTGTAGCTCTTACCCCAGGCTTGCCACGGGCGGTGGCTCGTCAGGGACAACCCGCTCCATACAGAGGAGGGCCGACGGCTGGGTGCAGAAGGTGGGCTGACCTCCTGGACAGAGTGTGGTCCAGTGCTCTGCCTGTCCGTCAGTCCAGCTTTCCAATTCTCCATTCTCTGACGGGCCAGTTCCCCTCCGCACCGCCTCCACTGTGGCCCAGGCTGACTGCTCCACCTCCCCCAGCCTCAGCTGACCATGTGTTTGGTGGCGTAGTGTGGAGGGCACCTGTTGTCCGGAGCCTGGGGGGATGGCACCTGCCAACCCTCTGGCCCCCCACAGGGTTCTGCACCTCACACGGTGGTGTCCATGGGGTGGGGATTAGTAAGACTCCCACTCCTGAGAACGTCTGCGAGCTCAACGGAAGAGATGCTCTCTGGCCCCCAAATGCCGAAAGTCAGACCACACCCCCAACCAAGATCCCACTGGCTGCAAGGCCCCACATGTCCAAACTAAGACATGGCCCCGCGTTCCAGCTGCGCCCTCACAGAGAAGACTGCGTGCAGCCACCCTCAGGGACGAGACCTCTTGAGGAGGAACCACTCCTTCCTTGCCCGCCCAGCGCCCATCCAGGCCAGGTGCTGCTGCCGCCCCTAGATGGAGGGGGGGGGCGGGGAACGAGGGAACAGGAGCGTGACACAGCCCGCGCCAGCCACCCTCAGACTCCAGTGTGTCTTTGGGTAGTGCGCTGCCTGCCTGGGATTCCACTATGGCCGTTCTTCCCGGAATCACCACTGAGACAGATGTCCTTCGGATCTCCTGCAGGGCACATCGTTTCTTGTGCTGGGCCAAGAATGGAGGTCTCACTCCCGCACCCAGCCGGGACCAGCAGGTGGGGATGGCCGCCCTACTAGAAGGGCTCCCGGCGCAGGAGCCCATTCTTCCTCCGCACAAGCTGGACAGTTGGGGGAGGCGGGAGACCGGAGACCGGCCCCTCCCAGTCCCACGGCCAGCCCCTCCCCTCCCAGAGTCCCCAGGGCCCCTGGGTCTGAGAGGCGAAAAGCTCAGGGCTGAACTGTGGCAGGCCGTGGTGGGCGTAGCCCCCCTTTCACATCCTGTTCCCACTTCTCGAGGGCTCACAGAGAACCTGGCACCCCCGCGGCCTCCTAGGACCCCCGCCCCCGGCCCGGCTGCTGTGACCATTGAGCNCCCCTCGCCCCGCCCCCTCTCAGGTCTCGCTCCCTGCTTCTGGAATGGTGGTCTAGGAGAGCGCGATTCTCTGATCGGGGTGGGCGTGGAGCTTCATGTCATAACGAGTAGCGGGTTTAAATGTAATATATGTTCTCTGTGCAAACTGCAGTCCGAGTGTCCTGCCAGCCCTCGGTCTGAGGAAGTCTGCGCCAGAAAGGCAAATCCCATATCCCTGTTCGCAGGTGAGTAAACTGTGGGGATGCATACTGTCAGTGCTTAATAAGCGCTGGGACTGCCTGCCCCACCCTCGGAAGGGCTGGAGCAAGGTTATAAATCCACCCCAGGGAAATAGGTAGAGGGTGGCAGGGTCCACTCACCCACCCACCGGGGCCTAAATGCCCCCACCCACTTTGTGTGTCTGTCAATCCCTGCCTGTCCCGGAACCCCTCCAAGGGAGAGGCTCCTGGTAAGTGCCACACCCTCAGCCTGCCTCCACCACAGGGCGACTCCTTAATCGGCAGCCCTAGGCCTCAGGACCTCAAGCGGGAGGGCACAGGGACCCAAGGTCCCCTTCCTTGAAACCCTCACAGTCCCCAGCCCCAAACTCTGACGCCCTCCCCCTTCAGGCCAGCCCCACCCCCACCCCACAACCAAAGGAGAGATGGAGTAGGCAGGCAGTGCTAGGGTCATGAGGAGATGGGCTACTGCAGGCTTGCACCTGCCTGCCCAGGACCCTCTCAGCCTCCTTTTCCCCAGGGACACCTGATCACAAAAACAGCCTTTCCTTCACCTGCCCCAGGCTCCATCCCGCTGGGACACTCCATGTAGCTTCAAGCCCACAACAGGGTATCAGGACAAAACTCAAGAGTGATCCCACAGTGCTGCCTCCCTTCCGGCCCATCTCAGAGAGCCATCGAGTCAGTTTGGGTGGCCCCACAGGGGTGGGGGGCTGTTTGCACGCTCCACCATGTCCCCAGCCCTGGCCAGAGCTAGCAAAAACACATCTATCCGTGCGTGCAATTCTTACTAAAGCAGCCAGTGTCTCTGTGTGGAATTACTGCATCAGCTCCCAGCCTCCCCCTCACCTCCAAGATCTCTGGGATGCTCTCCCAGGACAGCCCCTCTCCCCGCCCCCCCAGAACAAGGGGGACCTGAGAACTTCCCACCTTTGTGGCAGGCATGGGGACCTGTGGAAGGGGCTGGGGAAGGGTATGCTGCAGGGAGCATGGCAGGGATACAGGGGGGCCAGTGGGGCTCTATGTCTGGAGGCTGTGTCCACAAGGGCTTAGTCCTGAAGAGGAGGGGCTGCTCCAGTGGTTTCTAGAGCCCCTTCAGGACACCCTGAGGACCTGTTCCCCCAGGACTCCCCTCTAACAACCCCCTCTCCCAGGACCCCCTCCCCAGGACCTCTTCCCCAGGACCTCCTCCCCAGGACCTCCAGAACTCTCCTTCCCCAGGACCCATCTCTCCAAGACTCCCTTTCTCCAGGACCCCCTCCCCCAGGATCTCCTCCCCAGGACCCCTCCCCTCTCCCCAGGAGTCCTGCCCCAGCCTCTCTCTCCCTGGCCAGGGAGCCAGCCCAGCTCTCAGTTCCTAAGTGGGGCTCTTGGTTCTTTATGAGTCTCCCACCCCATAAAAGGATCACCGCTGTATGCAGTCCAGAACCTCTGAAAACACCTGGCCGCAGTCCTGACGGCCCCCCAGCAGCTTGGAAGAGAGGGGCTGCTCTGAATGTGGGAACCCAGGGTGGTTGCTGGGTCTCAGTCACTCAGCGGCCTGGTCACCACAGGAGGCCTGGGCCTGGACGGTGTGGGAGGGGTGCTGCAGCCCAGCCCTGCCCCAAGCCCTCCCGATGACCCCAGACAGGGCCAGACAGCCCCCCAGGCCCAGGACCCTCCCAGGAAGGTCCAGAGCGGTCAGGCGGGGGGTTGACAACAAACGTCTCTGATTAATAAAAGTTTGATGGGAATTTCATACGTTGACACGGATCCTAAACATTTTCCAGGAACATCTGGCAGAGGTGGGGCCCTGTTTACACTCATAGTGAGAGCGTTTTTTCCAGGTCCTCAGCCTGTCTCCTTCCCTGGGCCCCGTGGGGGCTCTGGTTGCCACGACCTCCCCCCTGCCTGGGCCCGCCCCTCACCGAGGAGCCGAAACTCCCTGGGATGGGGTGGGGGGGAGGCAGCAGCCAGGTCCTCCAGCTCCTCCCACCTACCTCTGCCTGCCCCTCCCTCCCATCCCCCAAGGATTCCCAAATCACCCTCTTCTAGGGGTGGAAAGTCCTTCCTTCCTGGATGCTGCCAGGCCCACAGGTGCACAGCCTATTGGGCTGTGGCCCCCTTTGGCCCTTACTTCCTGTGACTGGTGCCGCCTGACCCAAGTACTCTAGGCCTGGGGCTTCAGGAGTCCCTGTGCGGGGGTGGGGGTGGGGGTGGCTTCAGCCCAGAAGTGACCCACCCGCCCTAGGCCTGGGGCTTCAGGGGTTCCTGTGTGGGAGGAGCTTCAGCCCAGAAGTGACCCACCCACCCTAGGCCTGGGGCTTCAGGGGTCCCTGTTGGGGCAGGGGTTTCAGCCCAGAAGTGACAGAGCAAACCAAACCAGGGTCTGTGTGACGTGATGGCAAGAGAGAGCTGAACTCCAGGAGCAGAGTGGGCCCAGGGCTGACCTGGAGATGAGCAGTCAAGGCCAGATCCCTGCAGGGTCAGTGTGACACCGCTACTGTGACAGCCCCCAGAGCTAGAGACATCCTCAGCAAAGTTCTCATTTGGGGGCTCTGAGCAGACAAGGGGGTATGGGCCAGGTGAGGCTCACTGCAAGGACCCCATGCCCCAGTCCCTAATCCAGGTAGCAGGTGGTCAGTGAGAGTGGAGTCCTGGGCTGAAGCCAAGGGGACCCATGGATAAGAATCCCACCCTTGGCCACCCCGTGGGGGTGGGGACCAGACATCATTGGGAGACGCGTGCTGGGTGCAGTCTGCCCCCCCCCGCCCCCAATGGCTGGTGCTGCGTGTGTGGTCCTTGTGGGAACCACTGTTTATTTGAGTTTCTTCCCTCTACCTTTTAAATAAAATGCAATGGAGCAGAAAGCAGAAGCCACCTCCTATGTCCTTATAAAACACATGTGTGTGCTGTGGGCAGGCAGCTCCCCCGCCAGGCCACTGGCCCAGTGCACTGCACCGACCTTCTGTCCCGATGGACCTCAGGGTGGGCCTCGGAAACCCCCAGACCCATGCTCATGCAGGGGCTGAGCCTGCCAGACAGCAGCCACCCGACTAGGAGGGAACATGTGGTACCCCTCCTGCATCACTGCATTGTACAGAGCTGAAAGACAGACAGCCTGGGATCCTGAGCAGGCAGGGCCCACTGTCCCCAGATCCTAGGCGAGGCTTCCCCAGGGCCCGGGAGCACAGAGCCCCATGCCAGCACTGGGTTCAAGGAACAATCCGCGTCCCTTCGGAGAGACTTGGTGGGGAGAAGCTCTGCTCTCCAGACCTCTGGGCCTGCAGTGTGGGTGATGAAGGTGTTTCCGGGCCTGTGTGAGGCCCCCCTCAGAGTGGGGCAGTCCCCATCTGAGCCTCAGCACCCGGACATTTCCTCTGAATTACAGCCAATGTGTTTCATGATGTCCCATGCTTTTCCTGTGGAGCTAATTTCCACTGCCTCTCCACAAAGACATCCTTGGCTGCTCCTGTGTGAGAAGGCCCTGCCTGGGCCCAGGAGAAATGCCACCACCACAAAGCCCAGCTAGCACCTGCACTAGCCAGATGCCCACAAGACTGCCCTAGGTCCAGATATGCCAGGCCAAATGTGTCCATGACCCAGATGTCATGTCCCAGTGCCCACTTCCCAGGTGTCCACAGTCTGGTGTCCGTAGCCCAGGTACCCACAGTCCAGATGCTGGCTTCCCAGATACCCACCTCCCAGGTGTCCATGGCCTAGATGCCTTCATCCCAGGTGTCCATGGCCCAGGTGTCCAAGCTCCAGGTGCCCACAGTCCAGATGCCCACCTCTCAGATGCCCACGGTCCAGATGCCCACTTCGCAGGTGTCCAAGGTCTAGGTGCCCAGGGTCCAGGTGCCTACAGTCCAGATGCCCACTTCCCAGGTGTCCATGGTCCAGGTGCCCACAGCCCAGAGAACAGGAGGGCCCAGCAGGTGGGAGGTTGGGCCAGCTCTCCATCCCCAACCCCAGCCAGACATGAGGCCTTTTATCAGGTGTCACCTTCAGCTGCCTGCATCTATCTCCTGGGGAGCCTGTCCTTCCGCCGGTACTGATAAGGCCTCCTCTCCAGCACTCGGCACAGATAGCTTATCTGTCAGTCCAGCACCCTGGGCTGCCTGACTGCCTGGGATGGTGGGGCCATGCTCAGCACCTCACATGCCCACCCTCCCTCTCTGGGGCCCAGCGAGCTGCCCCAGAGGCTGGCTCTGTCTGGAGTGTGTGTGTGTGTGTGTGTGTGTGTGTGTGTGTGTGTGCGCGCGCGCGCACGCAAACACATGTGTGTATGGAGCCGCTTCTCTCCCCACTTCCTCCCCAGCAGCAGACCCTTAGGGCCAGCCCCTGCCAGATAGGCCCCTCCCAGGACCCCCACTCAGGGACAACTCCCACCTAGGAAGGGCCCCTCCTAGCCACCTACCCTGTAGGTCTGAGTCCCCACCTTCATGCCTGCCTGTTCCAGCCTGCCTTCCCCAAAGGCACTGGAGAGCTACCCTGACCACCGGCAAGCTCAGCCCCAGTAGGCTCCTGCCCTGCCTTAGGCTCCCTTCAACTGCTCATCTTGACCCCTCTGCTGCTCCCTGGGTGGGGTGGAGGGGGTTGGCTGTTTTGCTGTCCAGAGCTGCTCTGGGAGGACCTCAGACCCTGCCTGACCCTACAGGGGCAGGTAGTCAGGAGATGGAGCTGTTCCCCAGCATCCTGCCTGGGGTCGGGGACAGGACTGGGAAGAAATGACACCTTGGTCAGGAGCCTTGGTGCCTGGCAGTCATTCGGGAGCCTCCTCAGAGGACAGATAGGACAGATGCAGTCCAGCTTCCCACGGGAGGCCCAGAGCCAGAACTGCCAGCCAAACCCCAAAACAGGCATCTCTCAATGTTGGTTATTATGTTGAGCACTCAGTTTGGGGGTGTTCCTTATGCAACCAGAACACACCCTCCTAAAGCCTGCTTCTGGGTGCTTTTCCAGGGCTCCATAGATGTAACCCACCATCCGGACCCCAGCCTGTGAGGCACGCAGCACATGTGTGCACACAGACGTTCTGAGGGCATGGAGATGTCTGTCTGTATGTCTCCCAGCCAGGGTGTGATGCTGGAGGGCGGGCTCCCCTTGGAAGAGAGGACGGAAGGTGAGGATACGCCCACCAGGGCAGAAAGCTCAGTCCTGCAGAGCGCAGGAGCCCAGAGAAGGCAGGCAGGGCTGGAGCACTCAGCAGCCCTGCCCTGGGGCCTCATCCTGGAGCTCAGGGGCAGGTGAGGGAGGCCTGGGGCCCTGACCCAACCATGCACACACCCATGAAGGAGGCTGGCTCATCCTCAGGGGCCACCTCTGGTGAAGCTGCATGTCCATCCCTGTGCACCTCACCAGTACCGCCTTCCAGATTCCTGGTCCAGAAAGAAGGCATCATTTTCCTTGCAGCCCCTCACCTTGCCCACCCCACGCTGGAGCCAGCCCTGTGCGCAGAGAAGAGACGGATGCCCAGCGGCCCAGTGAGGAGAGAGAGCCTGACTCTGTATGGTGTCGTGGGACCAGAAGGTGCCGCGGGGCTTTGGGAAGCTACCCAGGGGAGCCCCTGTGGCTGTGAACAGGTGGGGCAGTCTCATTCAGGCAGGAGGCTTTGGAGGCTGGCCTGGAGTGCACAGAGGAGCTGGACTCTGCTCAGCCACATCTGCACACAGGCACATGTATGCACGCACGTCCGGAGAATGCACACTCGCACATGCGTGTGGGCGTGGCTGCCAAAAAGCAGTGTGGGCGTTCCCTCATCCTCCGCCTGGAGCTGCTGAGAGCGGTCCCTGGACCCTGCACTCCAGGAAACTTTGTGGGAGGCCAGGGAGGCCAGCCAGCGGCTGGACACCAGACCCAGGCTGCAGGATCTCAAGCTCCGGCCCTGAGGCCGATCTCCCCAGAGAACACATGTGAGGCGCAGGCGGCCTCCTGCGTGTGCGCCTGGTGAACCCGGGGCCTGATTTACGACAGGGCTCCCGCACATGTGTCAAAGGCGCCGTGTTAAGCACCGGCATAAAAATAATATATAGGTTACCGCAACGTTTTTATGACCTTCCCCAGCCCTGCTCTGGAACGCTGGGACCCAGCAGGTGAAATAACACACATGTCAGCGGCTGCTGGGCTCAGTGAGCCAGGACTCACGTGTCTGGGCCCAAGTCATCACGGGAAGACCCCATGGCTCCAGCAACATGGTGCAGGGCACGCCCTGGAAGAGCCACCTGACGGGCTGTCCCTTCACCTCTGTGCAGAGGAGGGCCACCGCTGGAGAGCCTGTAGGGCTGTAGCCAGTGCAGGAACCAGACAAGGCTGAGCTCCTATCACCGGCAGCATAGCCCTTGCAGTGGTGACAACCTCATGCTGCAGCAAGGAGTGGTGACGCAGAGGTGGGGCAGCTGCAGACCTCCTCCCTGTGGGGGCAGTGAAGATGTGTCCCTCAGTGAACATGATGACACATGCATCTCTGCCACATCAGGGCTCCTCCCACGCAGGGCCAACTCCACAGGAGGATGTCTCCAGGGGGAAGGGACTGTCCCCACAGGAAAACTCTCTCACAGGGAGGAGCATCCCGACAGGGAGGACTCTCCCAATAAGGAGGAGTATCCCAATGGGGAAGAGTGTCCCCACAAGGAGGGTATCTCGGGGGGCGGCTGTCCCCACAGGGAGAAGCATCCTCACAGGGAGGAGCATCTCACAGGGAGGAGCATCCCACAGGGAGGAGCATCCCCATGGGGAGGGGAGGAGGATCCCCACAGGAAGGACTCTCTGATAGGGAGGACAGTCCTGTAGGGAGGACTGTCTCATAGGGAGGAGCATCCCCACAGCAGAACTGAGCACCAGGGAGGAACATCCCCACAGGAGCATTGTTCCACAGGAAGGAGCATACCCCCAGGGAGGAGCGTCCCCATAGGAGGACTGTGCCCCAGGTAGAAGTATCCCCACAGGAATACTGTCCCCCAGAGAGGAGTATCCCCACAGGAGGACTGTTCTCCATGGAGGAGCATCCCCACAGGAGTACTCTGCCCTAGGAAGAAATATCCCCACAGTAGTACTCTGCCTCAGGGAGGAGCATCCCCACAGGAGGACTGTCCCCCAGGAAGAACATCCCCACAGGAGTACTCTGCCCCAGGGAGGAGCATCCCCACAGGAGGACTGTTCCCAGGGAAGAACATCCCCACAGAAGGACTGCCCACCAGGGAGGAGCATCCCCACAGGAATACTCTGCCCCAGGGAGGAGCATCCCCACGGGAGTACTCTGCCCCAGGAGGAACATCCCCACAGGAGGACTGTCCACCAGGGAGGAGCATCCCCACAGGAGTACTCTGCCCCAGGGAGGAGCATCCCCACGGGAGTACTCTGCCCCAGGAGGAACATCCCCACAGGAGGACTGTCCACCAGGGTGGAGCGTCCCCACGGGAGTACTCTGACCCAGGAAGGAGCATCCCCATAGGAGGACTGTCCACCAGGGTGGAGCATCCCCACAGGAGTACTGTCCACCGGGGTGGAGCGTCCCCACAGGAGGACTGTCTCCCAGCAAAGAGCATCCCCATAGGGAGGAGCATCCCCACAAGAGTACTCTCCCCCAGGGAGAAGCATCCCCACAGGAGTACTGTCCACCAGGGTGGAGCGTCCCCACAGGAGTACTCTGCCCCAGGAGGAACATCCCCACAGGAGTACTGTCCACCAGGGAGGAGCATACCCACGGGAATACTCTGACCCAGGGAGGAGTGTCCCCATAGGAGGACTGTCCACCAGGGAGGAGAACCCCCATGGGAGTACTCTGCCTCAGGGAGGAACATCCCCCACAGGAGTACTGTCCACCAAGGTGGAGCATCCCCACAGGAGTACTGTCCACCAGGGAGGAGCATCTCCACAGGAGTACTCTGCCCCCTGGAGGAGCGTCCCCACAGGAGCACTCTACCCTGGGGAAGAGCATCCCTACAAGAGGACCCTCCCCCAGTGAGGAGCATCCCCATAGGGAGACATGTCCCCACAGGGAGGGGAGGGGCATCACCGCAGGATGCTTTTTCCACCTGAGCACGGCTCTGACCAGCACCTGGCCTGTGTTGCGGCACTGTGTATTCAGGGTCCTGACCAGCCCCGGTCCAGTTCAACAGCCAGGGAAGGAGATGCCTTCCCTCTCGGGCAGGACAGCCTGCAGGCCTAGACTGTGCCCACCCCCAATTCCTCACTCTCTGAGACTGACCAGAGACACACCAGGCTTCATCCTCAGCAGCCACCAGCAGAGCCTCTGGTCAGTCCCTGCCAGCTGCCTGACCCCTGCTGGCCAGTCAAACCTGCACTTGGGGTGCTGTGAGAGTTCCTACAAAGTTAGGGACTCAGCCTAAATGGCACAGACTCAGTGGTGGACCTGGGGCGGTGGCTGCACATGCAGCCAGGATGCCCTGGACCAGTAGGGGCCAGCTCTAGAAGGGGAGCATGCCTTGTGCCCCAGGGACACATCCAGCCAGAGGGCGCCTGTTCCCCCGCCCCTGGGGTGGGAAGTGGGCTATAACTTGCTGCCTGCATCTGTGGGCGCTGCTGCAGGCCTCACAGGCACTCACCCACCCTCCACCCATACCAGGCCTTGGGGATCCTGGAATGCAGCTGACCAGAACTCCCAGCTGAGGCAGGGGGTGTTTAGCCACAGACAAACACAAGACACAGCACAGGTGAGAGTGCGTTTTCCAGCAGCGCTGAGGACATAGTTCAGAACCTTGCACCCCCCTGCCAGAAACAGGGGCTCCGGTGCAAGCGGCTGGGGGTGAGATTCAAGGCCAGATGCTAAGAGGACACGGCCAGGTCTTGGCCTGACTCCCCAGTGTCTGTGGCCACATGAAGCAGGAACCAGCCATCCATGACCCCTGTGCCTGCCGAGAACCCCCTCAATGCTGAGCAGGCTTCGGTAGCCCCCACCCTAGATCACGGTTGTCTGGACAGGCACTGGCTTCCAAGCCTGAAGGCCACAGGGCAAGGACTCCAGAGAAGTGCCAGGCGCTGGATCACACCCAGGCAATTGAGAAGGAATTCTAGGAATTCACAGGGAGAAGGGAGGAGGAACGCTGGGAGGGGGAGGAGGGGCGGGGCGGAGGGGCAGGGCGGGACTTTTCTTCCTTCTGCTTCTGGACCAAAAGAAACAACTGTTAACCCCTCACTTGGCACTCCCTGCTGTCAGGCGGAGGCCACAAGGGCCCTGCATCCCTCCCAGAGCAGCCCCAGTGGCCAGCAGGCTTTCCCTGCCATGATGCTCCTCCCTCAGGTCCTTGGGAAGCATAGAGGTAGGTCGAGCCTTGGAGTCCAAGGGCAGGCCTGCAGGGCTGGCGGGATGGACCACCAGGGCTGGGGGTGCTTGGCAAGCGGCAAGTGACACCACGGCGGCCCAGGATGCTCAGGGGGTCTCAGGGCCGCGTGCCTTGGCACCCACCAGGAAGGGTCTCTGAGACTCCAGCTCCTGAGGGTTGGAGTGCATCCCAGCACCTGGGGGCCCAGGAACAGGGGCTGATGTCCAGCAGACAGAGTGGGCCTTCTTACAGAGTGATTGCAGGGCTGTGACCTCGCTCAGCACACATGTGCCCTCTGGAGAGGGGGTTCCAGGCCAGGAGAGGGACGTGGGGGTGTAGGGCATGTGGCATTGCCCCCACTCCTCAGGCGGTGGGCTGCCTCCCAGGGGCCCCGGCCTCCCAGGGTGGTGTCCAGTGGTTTGGCCACAGCCCAGAGGCTGAGAGAAGGGGGAGGCCTGTGTTCTGGCCCCACTGGCTCCCACTGGCACGTTCCCCAGAGCACATGCAGGCCCAGTTTGCAAGCCCACTCAGGGGCAGAGGTGAGCCCCTCCAGAGTGTGCATGCTGTCTGCACAGGACCGTCCACAGAGAGCAGGCTGTGCCACCAGCAAGGGGAGCTCGTGGAGATAAGTCAGAGGCCGGTGCTGAGCTCTCGAGGGCTCCTTCTGCTGGGCCACACTGACCTCCATAGACCCCCTGGGCATCATCCTGGCCCCTCCTCCAGGACTCAGGGGCCTGCTTATCCTCCACACTCAGGAGACCCCTGCGGGGGTGTGGGGAGCCTGCAGTTTGGCATCCCAGCGTGTGGGGTCATCAGCACTGGCCCCTCCAGCCTCTCCATCCACCCATCCCAGTTCTCAAACATTCAGCTTCTGCAAACAGCAAGGAGAAATCACAAAAACAAGCAGAGGGATGGGCTTCTCTCTAGGAGCTCCTTGAACATGTTTCTCCTGAACCTTAGAATATAAACCTAGCCCTTTGAAAGGCAGCTAGGGAAGTGGAAATCTTTCATGTATGAAATGCGGGGCAGCTGCAGACTGGGGTGCAGGACAAGGCTCAAACCCAGATGGCTTAGGAGCACAGATGCCTGTGCCAGCACCCAGGATGCACCCAAGACCTACCCAGGGTGCCCAGGATGCATGACCCCCACAGAGCCCACCCTTGTGTGCTCACACGTGGGCCCTCCTCTCTGCTTCTAGCCTGGGAAGGAGACACGTTCCTGTGCTCACAGACACACAAGTGCATATGTACACCTGTCTGGGAGCCCCCACCAGTGTCCTTGGTGATGTAGGGGTGGGCTCCACGGACAAGGGGCCTGGAGGCCAACTGCTGACCAGTGCTCAGGCGTTCGCACGGCAGCCCTGTCGGACAGCTATCCCACACAGGGCCTCTGGGGCCCAGGCAGTCTCAGCTGCAGAGCACAGCCAGCCAGAAAGGCCTGGTCCGGCTGTGTCCCCAGGGCCACATTTCTTACATACTGTGCGAGGCCCAAACCCAATAGGCGGGACTGTCACTGAGCGTGCAGGGCCAGCCTCCCGCACCAGGCCCCACTGGGAGTCTCACCGGGCAAAGGCACCTGGCGTCCAGCAGCCTCCGCAGCCCTGACCCCAGTAGCAGGGCCTGGGCTGTTGGCTAGCACAGGAAGGGGATGAGGTATGTCTGTATATGTGCCAAGGGAGGGAGAGCCTGGGAGGGCTCCCTTCCTCTCCAGGCCTCAGTTTCCCCTTCCAGGTGTCCTTCTGCCATTTAGCTCAGTCGTTAGTTCATTTGCTAAATGGCGCATTCACTTGACCCCATGCCAGGCCCCAGGAGCTCAGACCCCAGCCAACCCTGGAGGGCCCACAGTCAGACACACAAGCAAGTTGGGCCAGAGCAACGCCAGCGTCCAAGGGTGAGTGTCCAGCTTCTCCTCTGGGGGTGTAGTCAGAGTAGGTAGCCCAGGCAAGGGGGCATTTGAGATGGCCTTTGAGGTGCACAAGAAAGTTCAGAGGGCAGGAAAGATGCTCTGGTCGGTGGAGGCGGAGTGGGGGCATGAAGAAGGGTGTGCCGAGGGGCTGGAATTCTTGGGTCTGAGACTGACAGACCACTGGGCAGTGAGAGTCAGAGGGGCCTGGGCAGCTCCTGAAGGTGGCAAAAAGGGCAGGGTAGTCCCTTGGAGGCTCAGTTAGAAGAACCCCTTCCTCCTCCTCCTCCTCCTTCCTCCTCTTCCTCCAAAGCCACAGCCTCCACCTGCCCACCTGCACCCACCACAGATGCCAGGCCTTCCTACAGCCCATGGGGAACAGAGAGACAATGCCCAGTGTCTTGGCCTCACGGTCCCAGTCCACTGTCCCCTCAAGAGGTGGGGGTCCCTGCTTGGGAGCAGGTCTTCCGGGGACCCTCCAGGTCCCAGCCACTCCCAGAAACCCCACCACCTATCAGGGAAGCTGAGCGGAAATCTGAGCCCATCTGCCCAGCCTCCCCAGGGTCCCCCTCAGCCTCCAGAGCCTCCGTGTCCTCACAGGGCCCACACACCTCACTGCCTGCCCCTTTCCCCACAGCTGGCTGGGTCCAGGCCAGAGGAGGCAGTCCTGAGCTCACACCTCCTCTCCATCTACCCTCTGGGTTCACTTTCCCACTTGGAACAGAACTGCTGCTCCCAAGCATTAACCCATCACATTCACGCATTCACGCTTTGTGCTTAGGGAATGCTGGGACTTGATTTTGTAAATCTCCCTCAGGCAGTGAGGCTGGGAGGAAACAGAAAGGTTTGACTCCTGGGGAGGGGGAGGAGGCAGTGGGCTTCCTGTGGGTGTGGCAGGAGGTGCTGGGGGGTTTCCAGCAGGGCACCCACCTCCTGGGCTGTGAACACCCCAACACAGAGCTCTCTGCCACCCCCCTGCTCAGCACCAGGGGCCACAGCAACACAGCCTGGGGAGGGACCGAGGGGTCAGGCAGGGCTCCCGCCAGGGAGGGGATGGTGGCCTTTTCCTTGCAGGACAGAAGGGCTCCCACCCATCAGCTCTCACATCTGTATCCCAGGCCAGAGGAAGGGAGGGAGGACAAAGGCCCCACGGGTCACTTTCTCTGGTGAAGGCTGCCCTGGGGAAGGACAGCAGGCCTCCTCCCAGCACCTGCCAGCATCTCTTGGCCAAGGGGGCTCCACTGGGTGCCTCAGGGATGGAGGACAGGTGAGTGGAGCAGGGACCAGGGCAGACTGGGGGTGGGACTCAGAATGAAGCCAGGGTTTGGGAAAGTGACATTGAGAAGGTACTGCCTACATCAGGGAACAGTCAGTGCTGAGAGGTATTGGATGAACCCTATCCTGTGGGGTCAGGGCTTTGGGGCCACAGACCTGGCTGAGCCCCACGGAGTCCCAGGCAGGAGATGTGGGAGATGCAGGGATTGGTGGGGGCGTCACTGAGTGGTGGAGGGGATGGGACATCTGAGGTGGCAGGTCGGGCCACCTGAACAGAGTTAGGCAGAGTCTGCCAGAGGACACCTTCCACGTTGGCAGGCATCACTATCGAAGGAGCTGGCCCTGGAGCCCTGGAGCCCCGGGGCACACTGCAGGAAGCAGGGCCCTGTCCAGGCTCTGGGGCCTCCTCTGAGGTCCTGAGTGGCTGGAGCAGTAACGTGGGAGGAGCAAGGAGAGCCGGCCAGGCCTGACTGCAGGGTCTGGGTTGCTGCCACAGGTGAGCGCGCAGATGCGCATGGGCCCCGGTCTACAGTCCGGGACCCCACTCAAAGCACAGAGCCCTGGCCATACAGACACCCAGCAGGCATCCCCCTGCCAGGCTCAGAGGCCGCAGGCAGTGTGGGCCGACCCTGACGTGGTGCTGCGCTGGCATCCAGGGCCTGCCCGCTGCCAACAGGCTCTACACTGTGTGCTGTGTGGTGGGAAATCCCTTACAGCCCGGCTGGGGTGTAGGATCCCTCGGGTGGGGGTGCATGGGTGGACTGGGCTATAGAGCTTGGCCTGGGGCTCTATGTCCTCAAGCTCCTCAGCCCTGGAGCAGACAGGAACTGTCCCCCTCCCCGCATCTGCTCTGCCAGGACCAGGGACCACCAGCCCATGCAAGGTGGGCCTTGGATGGGAACAGGGCTATGACCTCCCTGCAGGCTGGGCAGCACCTGGAATGGCTGCTCCGGGGGGCACCTGGGTCCGGTGGCCAATGGGAAGGCCCAGCAAGGAGCACCCTGGGACAGCTCCTTGGGACTCCCCAGCCCTACCCCCAAATGCCCACAAGTGTCCTCCCATACCTGTCAACCCTGGTCAGCTGGTGGGAGGTAATGGAGCCAAAGTGGCCACCCCAGGACCTTCCTGCCTGTGAAGTGGGTCTGAAGAACTGTGCTGCTCTAAGGCGGTGCAGGGCCTAAACGGGTTGGTGGGTACCCACAGTGCGTGTACCCACAGTGCGGGCACATGCACACACAGCTCCTGCGCCAGGTGCGCGTGCTCACGCACACACAGGGGCTCCAAAGGCCCATCTCACGCTAACCTCCCTGGCAGCTCTGCATGGGCCCGTGGTGGGGGGAGCAGGGAAAGGGGCACAGAGCCTCCCGCCCCTTACCCCCAAGCCTGCCTGAGCCGCTGAGCCGCTGATGCAGGATGCAGGCTGGGTGCTGGGTGGGAGGCTCCCCCAGGGCGGCGTGGGTGTGATGGGCAGACGCTTGCCCCTCTGCTCCAGCTCCCAGATGCCGCCCTAACCGGGGCTCCCAGCCGTGGTAACTCCAGGCTCCTGCTCAGTGTTGAGGCCCCTCACCAACCCCTGCCCTCTGGGAGTCAGGCCGGGTCTCCACCCACTCGCACAGTTATGGAGCTCAGATGATATACAGGCTGGGCCTCCAAGCTCAGTCTTCGGGGAGCATCCCAGGTCACACAGGAGCCTGGCTGGGCAGGGAGCAGGGCCCCAGCGCCCTCAGTGCCCCCCCTCCCAGCAAGCCACCGTATTTCAGGCCTTGGGGGAGGGGCGGGCAGAGACCCCCACCACCCGGATGCGCCTGCACAGTGCTCCAGCTGGAGGAGGATGACTTCACCCTGGCAGAATCCAGAATCCAGCAGCACGGGTATTTACACAAATACTCCCGCGGCCCTGGAAGTGGAGCGTGGAAAGGCAGAAGGGCCAGCGGTCTTGTGGGGCTGCTCGGGCCCCCCAGCCCCACCTCCAGGCAGCCGGCCCAGACCGCTGTCTGTCTCTGGGGCTGCTTTTCAGGCTGCAAACGCAGCCAATTAAGCCTCCCCGTGGTGTGCAAGCCCAGCTGCAGAGGCGCCCCAATAGGCAGAGTGCCAGGAACCCGCTCCCTGCTCCGTGGCCCTCCATGGCCAGACCCCTGACCCCAGCAAGGCACCCCTTGCCTGTGGGCTACCCTCGAGGGCAGAACAGACCTGCCCACCCAGAACAGAGTGGGTCACACTCAGAGGTGCTCCACTGCAGGCTAATCCACGATGGCTGCCTGCAGGAGGCGGCAGCATTCCCCCAGGCAGAGGAGAGATTCAGGACAGTCCAGGCAGAGTTCAGAGTGCTGGGAGGGGATGTGGGCCACAGGAACAGAGGGGAGATGGCTGCTGGAGCCCAAGCATCAGGGCAGGGATGAAGTTCCAGATGGCTGTGGGAGAATACTGAGTGGGCAGGGACTGTGGAGCCCAAGGAAGTGTTGGTATGGAAGGGGTGCCCGGGAGAGAGGCCCGACGGGGGCTACCTACGAGGGTGCTGGCTGCCTCTGGGCCAAGCTGGCTGAGCCCTGGCTCCAGTGCTCACAAGGAATGGAAAGAGTTGGGAAGCGCCCTGTTCTGTGGCTGCCCCCTCGGACACCTTGTCTCCAGCAGCCAGACCCGCCAGGCTTGGTCTTGGGGCCTGTCCCCATCTGTCCTAGATTCCTCTGCTCCTTCGTTGTCCGACATGTGATGTGCACACAGAGAGGTCAGCTGACGCCCACACCCTGGGTGGGGGGGTGGTGCTGGAGGCCTGTCTGAAGCCTGACCCCTGCACAAGGGTACGGGGCTCATGTCTGTTCCAGCACCTCAGGCCTCAATTCCCCCACCCAAGCATTTAGGAAGTTGAGCAGGACCCTCCTGCAGGTCCAAGGCCAGATGGATGGACAGAGGGGTCTGTCTACCCTGGAACCATCAGGACAGCCCTGAGACAGGGGTCTGGGCCCAAAACGAAGGGTGGCCAACATCGTAGCCCCCACCCCACCCACCTTGAGGGGCCAGGGGTCCCCAGGGTGGTCATGGGATGGAGACAAGATGGAAGGGGGCACAGAGAGGAGCAAGGGGGCCCAGGTGGTGCTCGCTGCCAAGCTGGGTCCCATGGGGAGAGGCCGTGGGCATGAGGGGCCATCCTGGAGCCCACCCAGATATCTCTGCTGCTTGGGCCAAGACAGGGATGCAGTCCCCTGGGTGTGGGCACACAGAGGGGACCAGGAGGGGCCCACCACACCCCACAGCTCAGCAGGTTGAGGCTAGGGGCCCAGAGACTGGAGAGGTATTGTGAGCTGAGGGACACTGCCTACCCTGTCCACTTTGCACCTCCTCAAAGCCTCACAGGCTCAGGCTCTTGATGAGAGAGGTGCAAATTCACAAAAAGCTACCCTCAGAGAATCTGCAACCTGCCCTTCTGTCGGCTGGGGGCGGGGCGGGGCTCTGGTCTGAAGATCATGGCTCTGCCCTGGGTCTGGTCTGGGGGTCATGGCCCTGCCCTGGGGTCTGGCCCTGAGTTCTGTTTGTGATCAGAGGGATTGGCTGGTCCAGATACTTCTCTGAGCCAGAAACCAAGCCTTTTCCAGGCTGTGACCTTGGTGTGGCTGCCGGGCGGCTCCCACCCTCGGGGCCTCAGGACTCAGCCAGCACACCAGCAGGCAAGCTCTGCATTCCCAGCGCCCACTGGAGCGTGTCCCCAATCCAGGCCAAGCCCCAGCTGTTTAAGAACCTTCCACCCGAGGCTGGGAATGGCCCCTCTGAGATCCTGGGCCACAGCAACTGCAAGGCTGGACCCATCCCAGGAGATGGGGGACTGTGGGGATGGTCCTCACCAGCCCCCCCTCGCCCCCCTACCAACACACAGAGCCAGGCTGGGAGGCATCACTGCCAATAGATGTGGCCACATGCTCCCCCCACTCCTGATGTTCAGAGCAGACTGGACCCTCAAGACCCCCTGGAGAGGTGCCCCTTCTGAGGGCCCAGTGGACCCCACCTCCAGAAGGGCTGGCTTCCTCGGGACCTGCCTGTCCCATCCCAGTCTACTGCACACAGGAGCATGCATTGAGCACCACTGTATACCCCAGCAGTCAGCCACCTCTCCGCCCCGGGAGGGAGCAGCCCTGCAGGCAAGGACCTGGGAATCCAGCCCAGCCCCAGCCCTGAGACATACCCCAGCATGACGAGTCACATACTTGGCAGAAATCAGGCGTGGGCGGCGGCCGGGGGAGGACTGCACGGGCCCAGACACCCTGTCATAAAACCTTTACAGCCCCCATGCTGTCCTCAGGTTCATATGTTCATCATATGTGGCCCTGCCGGGCTATTTGACGAGGAGTCCCCTCTGCACACACCCCTGGGGCAATGCAAACATCCCCCACTGTCACCACTGACAGTGACCAACGTGCTACTCAAGGCAGGATCTCGTCTCCTCCTGCCCACCTGCTGTGTGAGCTCTGGGGGGCTCTGACCCTCTCCTGGTGGCCCCCAGACATGAGCTCCACCACAGTCTCACCCACCCAGCTCTTGAGGGATTGGAGGAGACAGTGCTTCAGGCTGCGTGCCTCAGAGCCTAGGGCTGTGGGTCCAAATAGAGCGTCACAGCCCCGGAGAAAAACAGTCCTGGTGACGCTGAGGCCCCCCCCCAGGACCGCCCACCAGAAAAATAGTCCTGCTGACCCTGAGGGTCCCCCCTGCCCCCCAGGACTGCCCCCCGAGAAACAGTCCTGATGAAGCTGAGGCCCCCCACCCCCAGGACTGCCCCCCAGAAAAACAGTCCTGGAGATGCTGAGGTCTACCTCCCAGGACCGCCCACCAGAAAAATAGTCCTGCTGACCAGAGGGCCCCCCTGTCCCCCAAGACTGCCCCCCAAAAAACACTCCTGGGGATTCTGAGACCCTCCACCCCCAGGACTGCCCCCAGAAAAATAGTCCTGCTGACCTTGAGGCCCCCCTGCCCTCAGGACTGCCCCCCAGAAAAACAGTCCTGGTGACACTGAGGCACCCCCGTCCCCCAGGACTGCCCCCCTGGAAAATCAGTCCTGGTGTCTCTGAGGCCCCCCTGCCCCCAAGACTGCCCCTCTCTTGCAAGGAGGCTTCAGCCGGTATGGGGTCCCTGAGCTCAGGGTTGTTGGTCCCTCTGTCCCCTCTCATGGTGGTCTGCACTGTGTAGCCCCTGGGTAACCCTAAGCGCGGGGCCCCAAGTCCACCTTCCAGACACTGCCCCAGCTGTCCAGAAAACGCAGGTTTCCAGAACCCCAGTGATCCACTAGCCTAACAGACCCTCCAGCCCCCCGTCCTGTGTCCCCGTGTCCTATATGCTGGGTTCTTCTCAGCCCTGTGTCCCCATGTCCCTATGTCCCCATATCCTGTGTCCCCATGTCCTGTGTCCTGTTTCCCCATGTCCCATGTCCAGTGTCACCCTGTTCTTGTGTCCCTATGTGCCATGTCCAGTGTCCCCATGTCCCTGTTTCCCCATGTCCTGTGTCCCCATGTCCAGTGTCCCTGTGTCCCTGTGTCCCCATGTTCCTGTGTTTCATATCCTGGGTTCTTCCCAATCCCATGTCCTGTGTCCCATGTCCCATTCCCAGCCCTGTATCCCTGTGACTTGTGTGCCCATGTCCTGTGTCATGTGTCCCATGTCCCTGTTTCTTCATGTCCCATTCCCAGTCCTGGGTCCCTATGTCCCTATATTCCCATGTCCTATGTCCCTGTGTCCTGTGCCTTCATGTTCTCTGACCTCGTAACCTGTGTCCTGTGTCCCCATGTCCCATTCCCAGACCCATGTCCCCATATCCGGTGTCCATGTCCTATGTCTCTGTGTCCCCATGTCCTGTGTCCCCATGTCCCTGTGTACTGTATCCTATGCCCCCATGTCTTATGTCCCCATATCCTCTGTCCCCATGTCCTGTGTCCCATGTCTCTTTCCATGATCTCAGCTCCCTCACACTCACATGCACACACTATCACACAGGCTCACACACACACACACACACATGGCCCCCATCCCACTAGCTTCCCCCTGGGTCTCTCCAGATGTCCCAATGTCCAGTTTGCCCTTCCACCTGCCTCCCTACAGATAGCCCTTGATCCGTCCAGACCAGCTCTCATGTCATCAGGCAGGCCCACCCTATGGTTGGGCACCTATGTGCCAGGCTGTCTGGGAGAATGCCCACTCCCCTTATTCCTAACCTAGGGGGCAGAGGGTGGCCCCCGTGGCATGCCTATGGTTCCCGGCCTCATGACCAGGCAAAGAGAACACCTTCCCAGTCACCTCGAGCCATCCAGCACACGAGGACAGGGACACTGTGAGCTGTCTGCTCCAAGGGGGGCCTCCAACAGCACCCTCAATAAGCACCCCCTACCTGCCCCAGCTCTGGGGACTGGGGGCGCCAGGCAGTGTGGCTCTCCCCACTGCCTCACCTGGCTCTGCCCTGGGTGTGTGGTGTGCAAGGGATGCCTCGAGGGAGACTTGCCTCAGAGAAGGACTCCGTCAGTGGGTTGGGAAAGGGCTTTCCCAGGGCCACCCATGGCTACAGCGCTGGAAAAATCCCCTCCCCAAACGGTGGTCCCTGAGGGCCACCTCCACCTGGCCACACCCTGAAGCTGCCCCTGTTCACACCCCAGCTGCACTGTTTGCAGCCCCTTTTCTCCCTGCCCACCAGGACCCCTGTCCCTTGCAGCTGCACATCTGCCTGATGATCTCTCTGTGGACACCTTAATATCCTGTCCCACTGTCAGGGGCTCTCTCCTGCTGTCTTGTCCCCAACAATGTGCCTCTCCCCATGCTCCTCCTGCCTCCCAAGCCCTTCTGTACTAAACACAGATGGCACGGTTCTCCTTGTCCATTTGTGTATATGTAACTCACCTGAGCAGTGCTGCATTCACACATCATTCTGTACCTGCACAAGCCTGTGTTGCTGTCGTCCCTCATCAGGGTCTCTCAGGGCATCAGAGTGCATAAGGTGGGCCCTCTGAGGACCTCTGCGGGGAATGCACGGCGGGGGGGGGGGAGCTGTGGACCACAGGTAAGTCTGTGCCCAAGGGTGCCCAGTACTCAGATGTGCATCCTGCCCTCCTTCTGCACCCATGCTGCAAGCCCAGCTTTCTGTCCACAGGGCTGATTCTGGGCAGATGCTGGAGGCGGACCCTGCACCGCTGTGGCCAGTGGCAGCCGGCAGAAACCCTTCCCTGGTAACTGGGGTGGCGTTTGTTTCCTCCACGTGGCTCCTGCTCTCACAGAGGGGTCACAGTGGTGCAGATGTATCTCCCTCCCTTACGTGGACAGCTTCCGTTCTACATGAGTGAGTGGAGGACTCCTGAGGATAAGGCCCTGGACTGTACCCCTGTCCCTCCTGCCCTCCCTCGGGGACATGCTGTGTCCTGGGCCCTGGACTGTACCCCCGTCCCCCCTGCCCTCCCTCGGGGACATGCTGTGTCCTGCTTGCTGACCACCTGGTCTCAGCCATCCATGGCTTCTTCACATTCAGAAGGACTTTTTAAAGAGATGAAATGTATTTAAAATCAGTCCAGATCTCTATGTTCAATAGAGTAAAACCTTATTACCCCAGACTCCTTCACTCAGAAGCAAGCTTGTGGTCAGGAAGGGAGCTTAGTCCAGGCGTGTTCAAGGCATCACACAATAACCAGGAATCAACATGTAGGCAGAACTATCTATAGTCTAATTACAGAGCTGCTTTAAATCAATAGCATTACCTTGAAAATGATTTCCTTTGAATTGTATAGGGGATGGAGGGAAGGAGCAGAGAGAGGGGAAGGCAAAAAGGGAGGGGGAAAGAGGGAAAGAGACTGGGGAGGAAAGGGGGGAGGAGAAGGGGAGGGGGAGGGGANAGGGAAAGGGGAAGGGGAGGAGGGAAGGGGAGTGGGAGGAGGGAACAGGAGGGAGAGGAGGGAAGGGAGGAAGAAGAGAGGAAGGAGGGGATAGGGAGGAAGAGAAAGGGAAGGGACAGGGGTAAGGGGGAAGAGAGGGGGAGGGAGAGGGTTGAGGAGGAAGGAGGAGGAGAGGGGTGAAGCATAAGGGGGAGGGCAGTGGGAGGAGGAGGAGGGCAGGGAAGCCAAGGATTTACTTGCTGAACTTGGATTGGGGTTTCTAAGCAAACCTAAGGGAAAAGCAAGCCTGAGAAGTGGGGTGCTGGGGGTGGATCAGCCAGCAGGTGTCAAGAGGAATCCCCAGCTCCAGGTGTGCCATCCACATATGCCTTTCCACCAGGGTTCAGCCTTGGTCTGTATTTAAATGCGCTCCAGGCTCTGCCCAAGCCTTCTGCACCATATTTCTCCACTCCAGGCTTGTATTTGGAGTCATCTTTCCAGTGACGGGATCCACTCACCAGAAGGCATGTGTGGTTTTGCAGGAGGACCCACACATGCCGAATCTCATTAGTCCTGGGGCCCTGCCCCCTCCCCATGCCTGGGGGTTCCCTGACCCCAAATTGCTCCATGCAGCACTTCAAATAATGTACCCCAAAAGACATGTAATGTAAGTGAACTGAGAATCTGCCTGCCTCAAACGCTTCTATTCTGGCTAGATGTGGACTCCTGGGTCAGATAGGACTGTCCCTTGGGCCTGGTACCCCCTCACTGCTGACAGTGTGCAATGTCTGATCTTGGGGCTCTACATGCCCATTGGTCAGGAATGATCTGGATGACAGATAACAGAACACAACCACCAGGAGTTTAAACAGACACATGTTCATTTGCTTTAAATCAGGCACATGACGAGAACTGGAAGAGGCAGTGTGGGGGTGGTTCCAGAGCCCTACAGACTCCCCAGCCCTTTCTACTTTGGCTTTGTCATCCCTCACATGTGGCTCTTATTCCCTGATGGGTGTTGCTGCAAGTCATTCATCACAACTTGCATTCCAGACAGGACAGGTGGAAGGGCACATGGCCTCCTCCTGGCAAGCTCTGTTTCTTTATTAGGGAAGGGTATTTATCATCTCCTCCCCCCCCACCCCGGGCCAGAGCTGTCAGGTGACCATGATGAAGCTGGGCTTTATCTTTCAAATGTTTGTCAAAAAGGAGTTCTTATTTCACTAGCCACCATTTCATCGCTGAGAGCTCCCTTTTGTTTTTATGGATTCCTTTCCATAGATCCTATTCTTGCTCTATGTAATTCCTCCACATATCTTTCTAATGATGTGGATGAGTTCATTTAAAACTCCCTCTGGAGCGCTGTATTCTTTCTACTTCTTCCAGTGTCATCTCTCAGCACACCTCCCGAGAAGGATTCTGTGAGCACTCTCACTGCTGTCTAAACCTCCTGAGATCCAGAAAGCAGGGAGCCCTGTTCAGACTGACCCAGGACAGCAGACCACCTTGGAGGGCTCCAGATTTGGGGAAGCACTTGAAGAGTGACAGTGACACTACTCTGTATTACCATGGATTTACAAAGAAGCCACATAGCCTTGTCGGCAAAGAAAAGCAAACAAGAAGCTGGGGAGGGAATTGTCTTCACAGGACGATGGCAGGTGATAAATGCAGTGGGCTATAGAATTAGGAAAAAATGGGTGCCAGGACCACTGGCTGTGGTCGGCCGTGCACCAGTCACAAGGAGATGACATGTCTGTACAGCACAGTAACAGCAGTTAGCACCTGCACCTGGGGCCAACAGGTGCATCTTTGACCTGTGCCAGAACAGGAAATGAAACCCCAAAACAGCTCCTTGACAATGTTGAATCAGCATTTGTGGGAGCGCCTGAGCTATGGGAAGACTGGCTGGGTGCTGGGTGCTGGGTCCTGCCTAGGTGACACCCTGGGATGTCACTACCATAGTCTCAAGGGTAAAGATAGAGGCCTGTTCTCAGAAAGAGAAGATAAAGCACATGTGACTAAGTTCCCAACTGGTGGAGCTGGTTGACAATGCAGGGCATGGGGGTTGGGGTTGCCCCCTCTCCTCTTCCCCCTCTTCCTCCCCCTCCTCCCTCCTCTGCCCTTCTCTTCCCCTCCCCCCTCCTTCTCCCTCCTCCCCCCTCCAATTCCCCTCCCTCCTCTTCCCTTCCCCTTCCTTCGCCCTCCCCTCCCTTACCCTCCCCTTCTTTCCCTCCCCCTCCTTCTCCCTCCTCTGCCCTCCTCTACCCTTTCTCCTCCTCTTCTCCTCCCCCTCCTCGTCCTCCCCATCTTCTGCCCTCCCCCTCCCCTTCCTCCTTCCTCCTTTTCCCCACCCCTTCTTTTCCACTCCCCCCTCTCTTCCCCTCCCCCAACTTCTCCCTCCTCTATCCTTCCATCCTCCTTCTTTCCCTCCCCCCTCCTTCTCCCTCCTCTGCCTTCCCCTTGCCTCTCTTTCACTCCCCCTCCCTCTCTCTCCTCTACCTTCCCCTTCCTGTCTCTTTCCCTCCCCCTCCTCCTCCCCTCCCCACTCTCTTCCTTTCCCTCCTCCTCCTCCCTCCTCTGCCCTCCCCTGCCCCCTCTCTTTTGCTCCCGCTCCCTCTCCCTCCTCTACTCTCCCCTTTCTGTCTCTTCCCCTCCCCCTCCTCTTACCCTCCCCCCTCTTTTCCTTCTCCTCCCCTCCTCCTCCCCTTCCTCTCTCTGCCCAGCTAATAACCACAGCAGGAGCCTCTGGGCTCTGCACACACACACACACACACACACACACACACACACCCAGCTCCAGCCGTTTCCATGGACAAGGGCCCAACACAAACATGGGATGCTGCAGCTCCCCAGCCAGCCAAGGACCCCCCACAGCACAGGGTTGGTGGGCAGATGAGGTCATTGACACGGGGGGGCCCTGCAGGCCTGTTGGGGGGAGGACTATTTGTTTGGTCTTGTTTCCATGGCAACCTTCTAGACCCCTCCTCCACTCTGTCCAAGGGGCAATGCTGGTCCAGGACACTAAGGTGCCCCTGAGCCCACAGCTTCACCTCACTCTTCGCCCCTGGGCCTGACCCAGTGAGAATCCCAGGCTGTCAGGAAGCAGCCACGACCATCAGCCTCACCTCCAAGGTATGCATACGGAAACTGAGGCCCAGGTGCTGGGCAGAGCCAAGCCCACGCAGAACCAGAACACCTGTGCCCAGGCTGGGGTCTCCCTCTGCCTGGGAGCTGAAGCAGCAGGCCTCTCCAGGCACACAACCCCATCCCTGCTCTGCCCGGTGTCTGTCCTGCCTGGGTGTCACCCCATGACCTGCGTGCTGGACAGTGGGCTGGTGGTGTCCTTGCACCCCCTAGGAGAGAAACCCCTGGGCAGTGAGTGGGGAGGGGCTCAGAGGGCAGGGCTGCCCCCAGATGGAGCATGGCAGCCAGGCAGGGGGAGGGGCAGGGGCAGTGAGGTGGGATGGAAGCAGCAGATGGAGGAGGAGCCGAGCCGCAGGACCTCCAGGGCACCAGCACATCAGCCCACCATGCGGGAGGCCATCCCAGGAGGGTGGGGTTGGCTCAGGCCATGGACATATAGAGACTCCCCAGAACAGAACCCCTGATGAGGCTGTGTGCCCACTGGGATGGGGCCAGGGTGACCCTTGCCTGCTCACAGCCTCCAAGCTTTCAGGCCATCCATGGGCTGGGCAATCGGTCCTCCAGTGGCCTCCTCCCAGCCCTCAGGGGCTGCTCCCGGAGCACAGGCTTTGTGCGGCCTGGCTAGTCTGGCAGCAAGCATTGCCGCCCATGGTCCCAGTGGTCCCAGGATCCCCCTCCCTGGGTCCCATGGAGAGGTGACCTGGGGCCCTGCTGTGGCCTGTCCACGTGCTAACCTCCCTTTCTACCCTTCCCCTCCTGCCTTCTCCCTCCTCCCCCTCCTGCTCCTTCCTCCTCCCCTCCCTTCTCCCTCCTCCTTCTTCCCTCCTCCCCCTTTTCTCTCTCCACCCTCCCTCTCCTCTTCCTTCCTCTGTCCCCTTCCTACTCTTCCTCCTCCTCCTTCTCCCCCTATATCCCCCTCCCCCTCCTCCCTCCTCCCTCTCCTCTTTCTCTCTCCCCTTCCTACTCTTGCTCCTCCTCCCCTACCTGCTCCTCTCCTCCCCCTCCTGCTCCTTTCTCCCCATTCCTCCCTCTCCCTTCCTCCTCCTCCCTCCTCCCCCTCCTATCCCTCCCTCCTCCCCCTCTCTCCTCCCCTCCTCCTCTCCCTTCTCCCTCCACCCTCCCTCCTGTCCCCCTCCCTCTCCTCTTCCTTCCTCCTCTCCCTTCTCCCTCCTTCCCCCTCCCTCCTGCCCCCCTCCCTCTCCTCTTCCTTCCTCTCTCCTCTTCCTACTCTTCCTCTTCCTTCCCCTCCTGATCCTCCCTTCTCACTCTCCTGCTCCTCCCTCCTCCTCTCCCTCCTCCTTTCCCTTCTCCTTCCCTCCTCCTCTCTCCCTTCTCCCCTCCTGCTCCTCCCTCCTCCTCTCCCTTCTCCCTCCTCCCCTCCTGCTCCTCCCTCCTCCTCTCCCTCCTCCCCTTACCCCCTCTTCCTTCCTCTCCCTCCTCCCCTCTCCCTCCTCCCTCTCCTCTTCCTTCCTTTCTCCCCTTCCTACTCTTCCTCCTCCTCCCCCTCCTCCTCCTCTTCCCCCTCCCCCTGCTGCTTGTCTTCCTCACTCATCCTCCTCCATCCCCTTTTCCACCTCATCCTGTGTCTGAAGTCAGCCTGGAAAGCAGGCAGGACCCAGCTGGATACCTTTCCCGTCTGAGACATTACCTAACTGTGCCTTCTTACCTAATTCCCCAGCCATCTCCTGCCTCCCGCGCCTACCCCCGCCCCACTGGGCCAGGCTGGGCTACGGCCCTGACTGCCTCCGGCCACCTGTGTGTCCTGAGCTGGCTCCCCACCTGTGAACGGCACCCGGGGTCAGTGGGCTGGGCGTGGCTGTGAGCAGCCTCCTGGCCAGAGCTCTGAGCCCTGTGGGGCCCCTCTGCTCTGCCCTCCTCACCTCAGGTGGCCCTGCCAGCAGGCGGCAGGGATGCCCTGTTCTCTGAGACTTCCTGGCCCTCCTGCCTGCCCCAAGCAGTTAGCACCTTGCAGTGTCTACCCACCTGGCTGCTGTGGTCACGCTGGCCAGGCCTACGTCAGGCTCTGGGCTGGGCCAGCAGGAGCTTGTCAGCTGGAGGAGGCCAGCGACAGGGTGGGAGAAGCCGGGCGGGTGGCTGAAAGGGAGGAGAGTGACAGCCCGGCACTGCATCTTTGCGGAGCTCACACATGCCCCCACAGACACAATACGCATACACACACAAGTGTGGACACAGACACACACATGCACCACACACATGTGGACAGGCACACACACATGCACAGACAGACGCATGGACACAGCCCGCCCACACACTTGCACACATGTAAACATGCAGACACAGGCCAGATGCACACAGCATATCCGCAGGACAGGAGCCCAGGATAGAGGGGAGACCCGGGTGTCCAGAGACGGCTCCTGGCAGGGGGCTGTGCGCCCCATGCTGGAGGAGGGTAGGTCCTGGTGCCAGGCACAGTGGCCTGTCCAGCCCCAGCCCCATCCACCCTCCTGCTCCCTGGCCTGGGCCGCTTGAAGCCCCATCCCCCACCCAGGCCTGAGCCCCCCACCTGCACCTCATTATCAGTGCTTGGGCAGGAGGCCTTGGTATCCACCCTGTGCAGTGAGGAGGGGCTGCCCCTGTGGGCCCCCAGGGTCCCTTCCATCCTCCCCAACCCTCATGGCAGAGCCCAGCAGCCAGTGGAGGGGCCTCACCTGCAGCCTGACAGAAGGTCTGGCACCAGGAGCTGCCCCTTACCTTCTTAGTGGAGGTGTCCATGGGGCAGGGAGGAGGCGCCGTGAGCCTTCTGCTCAAGCACCAGGATTAGGCAGATAATCCCACATTCCTCGTGGCAACCCCTCTCCTGGGGGGTCAGGGGTCGCAGATAAAAACCAAGGTGGCATGGAGGCCCTCTCCCAGGAAAGGGGCCCCAGCAGTCCTGCAAGGCACGTCACAGCTATGGGGGTCATTCAAGGTGGGCTCCAGGGAGGACAGAGGCCTGAGGAGGGGCAGGACGCTGGGGACCAACTTGAGGGAGGAAGTTCCTAGACTTAGCAGGTGGACAGGCAGATGGACAGATGGACGGCCCAAGTGAGGGAGGAGCGGCTGGGACTCTCACATACACTGGATCATCACCCCACAGGGCAGGGAAAGGATGGCAAGGGCTGTCCCATGCTGTCCCCCAGCAGCCCTCCAAAGGTCGTGGGCCTTAGGGTAAGGGGAAGTCACCCCCGAAGGAGAAGGGGGTGTGCTCTGCCCTGCCCAGCTCACTCCTTCTCCCACCAGGGCCTGAACTTTGTCCTGGGTCTCATTGCCTCAAGTGTCCCCCCCACAGTTCAGGCCCACCTTAATCTCAGGCTGTGACATTTTTTGTCACAAAAATGGGAAATGGGGTGTTTGCAGCCCTGATTAATGATCCCAAGATAAGAGCATCCGGAAAGGAGGGGAAGAGACGGAGGTGCAGATTGGGGTGCAGTGCCCAGGACTCCCTGGAGCACCAGCACCTGGGAGACGCAGGAAGGACGCTCCGGAGCCTCTGAGGGAGTGAGACCCAGCCCACAGCCTGACATTCCGGCCTCCAGATCTGGGATGTCAGCCCCCAGCACTGGTAGCTGTTCGCTCCAGGGAGAAGTGGGGTGGGGCCTTGACCAGCCACTGCGTCAGACCAGGGTCTCCAGGCTCACATACTACCCTCCCCACTGAGAGCGGGACTGGAGAGCCTGCTGGGAGCAGAGGCCGGCGGAAGGATCCCTGGGACCTCAGATGGGGTGGCACAGAGAGCTAAAGCTTGGCCACCATGAACAGGGAGACAGCACCCTTCCTGCTTCTGGGGCCAGGCTGCTGTGCTGGGCCTGCCAGGCACTTCCTGCCCTCTAACGACTGTACCTCCTCCCCCTGGGGCCTACCCCAGGCCCTCCTCCCCCTCAGGTCCTCTGCCTCGCTCAGGTCCTCCTCCTTCATCCTCCCCCCAGGCCCTCCTCCCCCCAGGGCCTCCCCACTCAGGCCCTCCTCCCTCAGGTCCTCCTCCCTCAGATCCTCCCCCAGGCCCTCTTCCCCCAGGCCCTGCCCCACTCAGGCCCTCCCCCCTAAAGTCCTCCTCCCCCCTCACGCCCTCCTCCTCCCTCAGATCCTCCTCCTTCCAGGGCCTCCCCCCTCAGGTTTTCCTCCCTCAGATCTTCCCCCAGGCCCTCCCCCACTCAGGCCCTCCCTCCTCTCAGGTCCTCCTCCTCCCTCAGATCCTCCTCCTTAGGATCTTCTCCTTCAGAACTTCTTCCCCAGGCACCCACCCCCTTCAGATCCTCTTTTCTCAGGCCCTCCTCCCCAGGCCCAATCCCCCTCATGACCTTTTCTCTCAGATCCTCCTCCTTAGGCTCTTCTCCCCCAGATCCTCCTCCCCAGGCCCACTCCCCCTCAGGACCTCCTCCCTCAGATCTTCCTCCTTAGGCTCTCTTCCCTCAGGTCCTCTTCCCACCCCCTCCCCCTCAGGTTCTCCTCCCCCAGATCCTCCTCCCCAGGCCCACTCTAGTACAGGACCTCCTCCTCCCTCAAGTCTTCCTCCCTCAAACCCTCCTCCACCCTCAGGCCCCTCTCCCTCAGGCCCTCCTCTCCCCAAGTCTTCCTCTCTCACATCCTCTTCCTTAGGCTCTCCTCCCTCAGATCCTCTTCCCCAGGCCCCCTTCCCCATCAGGCCCTCCTCATCAGACCCTTCTCCCCCCTCAGATCCTCCTCCCTCATCGGACCTTCCTCTTCTTTCAGGTCCTCCTCCCTCAGACCTCCCTCCTCTCTTAGGCCCTCCTCCCTCAGACCCTCCTCTTCCTTCAGGCACTTCCCCCAGGCCCCCCTACTCCCAGGCCCTCCTCCCTCCGATCCTCCTCCCTCAGGCCCTCGACCTCTCCTCCCTCAGGCCTTCCTCACACACACCCTTCTCCTCCCTCAGTCCTTCCTCCCTCAGATCCATCTCCTCCCTCATGTCTTCCTCCCCCTCCTCCCTCAGGCCCTCCTCCCCAAGCACTCCTCCCTCCAATACTGCTCTCCAAGTACTCCTTCCTCCTCAGATCCTCCTCCCCACTCAGACCCTTCTCCCCTCTCAGACACTTCTCCTCTTTCAGGTCCTCCTCTTCCCTCAGGCCTTCCTCCTCTATCAGGCCCTCCTACTCCCTCAGGCACTCCTGCCTCAGGTCCTCCTCCCCATTCCTCCTCCCCCTTCAGGCCCTCCTCCTCCCTCAGGTCCTCCTCCCTTGGGCCCTTCCTTCCTCAGACCTTCCTCCTCAAGTTCTTCTCTTCCCTCAGACCCTTCTCCCCCCTCAGGCCCTCCTCCCCCTCCTTCCTCAGGCCCTCCAGAACCCCTTTCAAGGCAGCAGACTCAGATGGGGCTATAATTTAAAATACATTTATTTAGTGTCCATTTCGTTTCTGTTCTGTTACACGAAGCCGTTAAATAAATACATTCTCCAAGTCACTCGAGTACACACCTACTCGCTATACAGATGAGGTAGAGAAATCGATAGGCTCGCACGAGAGTTCTCGTGTGTGTGAATGCCCCTCTCCTCCCAGCCTGCCCGGACCTCCCGAACCTAGCCAGGAGTCCACGTGTGTGTGTGGCTGGCAGAGAGCAGGTGGCCGGGACCTGCCTGGCCCTCAGCGTAGCTGCACCCTGTGGCCCGCCCCCTGTCCCAGAGAGGCTGACCCCGGGGCACAGTTTCCTCTAGAGGCTCTCTCCTGCACGAAGAGCAGCAGGCTGACGAGAGGCTCCGTCAGGAGGAGTTCCTTTGCTTAGCAAGATATTCTGATATATGTTTATATATAAACAGACCAGCCAGCAGACGTTTTCAGTCTGCCTTGTTTAAAAAAATACTTCCCTTTATATTATGACATAGAGCTAAATGTGGTATCTGGTTAACAAAATATCCTTCCTCCGACTCGCTGCCTTTCCAGACCCAGAAGTGACTGAGCTCCAGTCTTGTCCTGGGAGGTGTGGCTCTGCCTGCTCTGGGTCCTGGCCCCCACCCTCTCTGCATGCAGGCATTCACGGGAGGTTCTCTGAACCACAGAATAGACTTCACTATTTACACCATAGAACAGGGACGAAGAGACCCACATCAACATAAATAGGTTTTCTCTTAAACACAGTCCCCAGGGTTCCTGGAGCCCACGGGACTCCAAGGAACCCCCTCACTCAGTAGTTCCCGTGTCTGCACCACCACCCAGCTCTGTGCCCACCCAGAACACAGCCACAGAGCCCGAGCAGGGCAGGCCCCGAGCCAAGGGATCTAGCAGCCAAGGCTGCTGTTCACACCAACATGGGAAGGACAGCCTCATGCTGAGGGAGGGCACCGGGCAGCAGCCCCACCGCAGCTGACCACTGACCACACCAGCACAGCCAGAACAGGCACACACACCACAGATACACATGGATACATGGTCGCCCACACGCATGTATGCATGCACATCACACATGCACATGCACCATCACACATATAGCACACATGCATAGCTATGTGCACATGTTTACACATACAATGCATGCTCACACACGCGAATACAGCACACAGCACAGATGCATGTGCCATACCAGCCCCGTGCTCACACACACATTCATGCAGACACGTACATATGCTTACACAGGTTCATGTATGCACACACATCAGACTTGCTCACACACGTGCTCATGCGTAAACCTGCAGGTGCATTCATGTACACATGTGCACTCATGCATGCATGCACGTAAACGCAAACATACTTCACACGTGTGTGCTCATGCACATGTATGCACACAAAACCCAACACACTCACACATGTACACTGATATGTACACAGATGCATACATGCACGCACATGCACACACACTCAAACCAAGCCAGGTCAGTGTAGCCCATTCATTTTCCTTCCCTGCAAAGACAATAGTGTGGCCAGAGAAAACAGCCCACCTTTTGCCAAATTCTAGCCCCAGATTCTCTCCATCTACATCTGTCCTCATATCTGCCTCCTTCCGCAGTGACACAAAGCAAGTCAGGAAATGAACCCTCCAATGGGCTGGCCCCTCCCCTCTGCCATGCCCACCCCCAGCAGGGGAGGGGGGAGGCAGGCCACTGGCTAGGCTGTCACCCAGGGCCTCAAAATCTACCCCGAAGTGGCTGGAGTGCATGCCTGAAGTCTCCCAGAGCAGGGTCCACACACTTTCTGGGACAGTCTCACTGGGGGCAGCTGGCTACAGGGACCTGGCTTCCAGAAGCCCTGAGGGCAGTGGCCAGACACAACCTGCTTTATTACTTTAAAAACAACAGCAACATCCCTCTTGATTTAGTGGTTTCAAATGACAAAGCAGATCAGGCAAAGAGGTTAGGAGGGGCGTGGAGGGAAGGGAGGAAGGGAACCCTCCAGACTGGGCTCCATCCAGAGGAGGGGAAGTGGCAAGTCTGAGGCAAGGCAGGGATGGAGAAAATAATAATTATATATTAGTTAAATAAAAATAATTTAAAAGTCACCAACATCACTCCCAAGAGAAGTGCTCCAGGTCAGAGGGGACGCCAGTGACGCCCGCAGCTAGGCGACCGGGCTGTCTCTCTCCTAGTGGTTTGACTCTCTAAGCCAGTGCTGGAGCAGGACAGCCCACAGGCGGCCGCACAGAGACCCTGTGTGGCTGCAAAGGTGCACCTGGTGCTCCTCAGAGGGAGCCCAGAGCAGGGAGGGGCGCCACTCGCAGGAACCGGCCTCTTAGGGATTGACACAGCTTGGAAAGCATGGTGCAACGCTCTCAGGTCATGGGGTGGGGGGGCGTGGACAGAGGGGATGCAGGGGCCAGACCAGGGCCACCTCCTGCCTCTGGGTCTTTGAGAGGAGGGACAAAGAGGCAGAGACAACAAACCCAGCTGATCCCCCAGCTCTCATCACCACGTGCCAAGTGTGCTGGGGGCCCCATCCCGGGGACTCAGCCCTTGCAATGTAGTCCCCCGCAATGGGTGCATGGCCTCTATCCCTGCAGCAGCCTAGCCGGCCCTGGGGCTCAGCCCTTGCAGGTGTAGACCTCCTCGCGCTGGGTGCACTGCCTGCACTCCACGTAGCAGCACCAGCGCACCTGGCACTGGCAGGGCCTCGTCACCACCCGGCTCTGTGTGTTGTGGCCACGCCCACAGCAGATGCTCTCGCAGTTCTTCTCCCGGTGGCACCTGCGGCCGGCGGTGCCCGGGGAGAAGCGGCTGGCCAAGCAGAAGCTGGGCGAGTCATCCAGGTGCACAAGCTCCGGCGTGCGGGGCAGCGGGTCACTGCCTCCTGTCCCTGCAGCCCGGCCGCGAGGCGGCGAGATGGCACCAGCCTCCCCCGTGGCCTCGTTGGTGGTGCTGCCCACTTTGAGTGCTGTTTCATACTTGTGTTTCAGGCGCTTGCCCACCTCGTGGAAGGGTGCCAGCTGCCTCCAGCACGTCCGCACGGTGCAGGAACCTGACACGCCGTGGCACTTGCATGTTGTCTCCACCCCAGCCTTGATTACCTGGTGGGGGTGGGGAAGCTGGGTATGAGGGCCACACTGAGAGTCCAGGCACAGCCCCTGCAGACAACCCCTAGAGGGGCTGGACCACACAGCTCCCTCGGACCCAAGCCCAGACTGGGGGAACACTACTACCCATCACCCAGGTTGCCCGGCCCATGTACCTGGTCCCCTCCCTCCAGGCCACGGATGTCCCCAGACAGAAGCCCTATACCTAGTACCACGGCTTCCAGAGTGACCACCGCAGCACCTGTGGCCCCGTGGAGACATTCCCTCCCTCTGCAGGTGCTCAACAGGGCCCCCTCTAGCCCTGCTGTCAATGCCCCAGAAGGAACCCCCAGCCTGGGCTAAACAGCCTGCTAGCCTGCTTCCTGGAGAAGTGAGGACAAACAAATTAGCTGGCCCAAGTGGCAGGACTGGCCCCTGGATCCTCCAGGTCGCCCCAGAGTGGGGGGCGGTCCCTGTACTTCTGCACACATGCACACACATGTGCACACACACCAGAGAGGTGGTACCCACACTTCCGCACACGCAGATACACATGCACACATGCGAGGAGGGGCAGTACCTCCCACTTCCACACACACAAGCACACACACACGCTTGGGGAGGGGTGGCACCTCCACTTCTGCACATGCGCACACACTTGGGGAGCAGCAGTACCCGAACTTCCTCACATACACATACACGAGGGGAGGGGTAGTAGCCCCACTTCCGCACATGCACACACGCAAGGAGGGGTGGTACCCGCACTTGCAGACACACACGGGGGGGGCAGTGCCCCCACTTCTGCACACACGCACAGAGCTGCCCTAAGGCGCCTCTTGCCTGACCACCCACATTGGGGTCCCTGGCAGCAGAGAGCGGAGGCCTGCCCTAGTGGGCCCCATCCCAGGATAGCCCTGAGCTCCCATGATGCCCCCAGGGAGGGCCGGCTGGCTTGAGGGGGATTAGGAAATGTAGCTGCCCTCTGGCCAGGCAACAGAAGAGTCACATTTAATGACACTTTGCTGAGAAACCTGGACAAATTTAATTAAAACGCTGCTTACCCAGGCCAGGCAGAGCTAATGGAGCACTTTCCATATTCTGACTTTTCATTAATAGCTTACAAAGGAGAGAATGCAAAAGAAAAGAAATAGCCTCGCCTTGGGGATTTAATCTGCCCTCACCCCTCCACAAAGGGCAGAAGGAGGGACAAGGGCTCCGAAGAAAAAGGGGGAAATTGATTCTTTAATAAGTGCAGGACTCAGAAGTCTGGTTTCTCAATAAAGAGGGGCTCAGAGCAGAGCTGGCTCTAATTACCTGGCCCCTCCCAGGCTGGGACTTCACATCCTGGGGGCTGCGGGTCGAGCATGCAGAGCCCCTGATCATCCCCACGGCTGGGTGGAGCCTCGGGGGGCCTTTGGTGGTTCAGGTTGTATGGGAACTAAGGGGACAGGGTGCTCCGTCCACAATGGGTCTGATGGCACTCATGGCCTCCTCCACTGGTGTGGGCCCAGAAGCTGAGGGGCTGCAGGGAGGGTGAAGGATGGGCAGGAGCCAGGTACCCCCAGGCCCAACCAGCCTGCGGCCAGCAGCACCCAGAAGGGCCCAGCTAAAGAGCTTACACGTCTCTCCTCCCACCCCCTCCACAACAACCAGTATCCCTGTAAGAAAACAAGCCTCACAGGCAGGGAGACTCTCAGCAGCTCCAGGCTGCTGGCACTACATGGTGGGAACAGAGACCTGGAGGCAGCAATACTGCGCCTCCTCCCCGCCCCCAGCCCTGGCCACCACTGTCCCCGCCCTGGGCACCTGTTGCTGTGCCCATACCCTGCCCCGTACCTATGTCCCGCCTTCCCCACCCATGTCTCCCACCCCGCCCATGCCCATGCCTGGCTCCATGCCCTCCTAGAGCCCATGCCCTGCCCTGGCCCGCCCATGCCCCTCGCCCCGCTCCACCCACATGCCCCACCCTGTACATATGCCGGGCCCCATGCCCCGCCCCTATGCCCTTCCCTGCACCCCACTCCGCCCCTCACCTTGCCCCACCCTTCATCTGGCCCATGCCTCCCACCCCGCCCATGCTTGGCTCCATGCCCAAACGCTGCCCCACACCCCGCCCAGCTTGCCTTCACACCCACGAGGTTGTTGTGGAAGTCCACACGGGCTCGCAGATCCTTGCTAGAGCGCCGGCCCAGGAACTCCTTGACAAACTTGCTGCTGTACTTGAGGTTGTCCCCGCAGCCACCCCACTGCCAGGCCTCCCGGTTTTCCAGGTCAGGGGCCTCGTCACACGTGCAGCGCTCCATGCGGCCCGCGCTGCAAGCCTTGGCCAGCGCGTGCGTCAGGCCGGCAGAGGAGATGGCGTAGAGGAAGGCAGTCTCCTTGAAGCCTGTGGGGATGCAGGGAAGGCAGGACTGGTGAGCGGGAGGGAGCAACCCCCACCTGACTCAGGTGTGGCCAAACTGTAATCACGGCAGTCCAGCTGGAGTCCCGAGTCCCAACAGCACGCCAACTGGAGCCCTGTATCCTGACCGCACGCAGGCTCTGCGCACCTCGGGTGGGGGGGGCATACCTGCCTGGGCTGCCATGGACACCTGGGGGTAAGAGGAGCTCCTATATGCCTCAGGCACATGATGTGTCTCGGTAGAGAGAATTCAAAGTGCACAGAGATCTAGGCTCTGCCCACAGATCAGAGACTGCCTCCCTGACCCACCAGACTCGCCCTGGGACCTTGGCGAGCCCACCCTACCCAGCCCTGGGCCTCACGTCCCCAGTTCTTTTTTTTTTTTTTTTTAAATATTTTTATTTTTGAGAGAGAGAGTGCAGGGAGGAGCAGAGAGAGAGAGACAGAGAGACAGAATCCGAAGCAGGCTCCAGGCTCCGGGCTGTCAGCACAGAACCCGATGAGGGACTCAAACTCATGAACCATGAGATCATGACCTGAGCCAAAGTCTGACGCTCAACGAACTGAACCACCCAGGCGCCCCAGGTTTTATTTTTATTTTTATTTTTAATATTTTTATTTATTTCTAGGAGAGAGAGAGAGAGACAGCATGAGCAGGGGAGGGTCAGAGAGAGAGGGAGACACAGACTCCGAAATAGGCTCCAGGCTCTGAGCTGGCAGTCAGCACAGAGCCCGACCCAGGGCTCGAACCCACGAACTGCGAGATCATGACGTAAGCGAAAGTCGGAGGGTTAACCGACTAAGCCACCCAGGCGCCCCCAGGCGCCCCAGTTTTTAAATAGGCTGTTGAGAGTCTCAGATCAGAGTCCCAAGGAGACATGAGAAGGAAGGCTTCCTGCTCATGGCACCAGCTGGCCTCTGCCGCTCATGCCCAGCCACTGGGCCTTGGTCACCACCATGTGGCAAGAGCCATCAGACCTGCGTTGGGCCCCGTCAAAGCTTCCCAAATGCTCTTTGGTCTGCCAACAACTGTTCCCCAGGAGGGGCGGGGCAGGTGGAAGAGGCAGGTCAGGAGGCGGGGTGGAGCAGGAGTGGGGTGGGGTGGGAAGAAGGGGCAGGGCAGGTGCAGGACACAGCAGGAGGCACTGGGCAGGGGGCCCTGGAGGGCCTGAAAGCATGGGCAGGGCTGGGAGGAAGGTGGAGTTACAGGTGGGTGCAGTGGTGGGGGAGGGAGGGATGGGTCAGGGAAGAAGGGTGAATGGAGCGGAGGATGAGCCACAGAGACTGGGTAAGGAGGGGGGTCTAGCACCCCCATCTCTGCACCCCACCCCCAGGTGCCCTGGGACCCAGCCAAGGCGCATTGTCCTAGGGGAGCAGCTTGGCCCAGAAGGTCCTGCCTCTAGTGCGCTCACCTCGCTTGAGCAGGCTGGCCCGGTAGCGTCCCTCCAAGGTACAGTTCCAGCGCTCAAACCGGAATTGGTACTGGCACTCAAGTGCACTCATGCTCACCGCCTCCACCAGTGTCTCGGCCACACCGGGGTCTCTGCGGCACATGCGCCTTTGCTTGCGCTCCAGCTTCAGACGGTCGCAGGCCTTGTAGTGTGCCTGGGCAGCGGCCTCTGGCTCCAGGGTCAGCGGGAGGATGGTCAGGGGCTCACTGCCCGTTAGCCTGGGTACAGAGATGCCAGGATGAGGGCCATGCCCGAGGCCAGAGCCCACTCGTGCTCGCTCGCTAGCTCTCTCTCTGTCTCTCTCTCTCTCTCTCTCTCTCACACACACACACACACACACACACGCAGCCCAGCCCAGCACAGGGGATAGGCCAAGGGCACAGATGGACAGGGCAGAGAAGGGTGCAGGAACCCAGGGCACAAGGAGACCACATCCAACATGCTCTTCCCCACCTGCTCATGTGTCCCAGCTGTCACTCCAGGACCCCCACCCTCCTCCGTCCCCAGCTGCAGTGGGCCTGTGGCCTCTTAGAGAGGGTCCTGGCTCATTCCCTGCTCTCCTGCAGCCGGTACGGATGGCCTCTGCAGGTCCCAGTAGGGTCTCCCGAACTCCTAGGCCACTGAGGAGCTCCCAGCAGAACCCAGGGGGAGGCCTAGAACCAGCTCCTGGTTCCCCTGCAGCTTCATCCCTCTGATCTGAGCCAAGGCCCTAGTCTTCAGTCTGTCACCTCTTCTCAAGTCTCCCCAACCCCCCATTTCATCTGCTCCATCCAGGGGCCAACTGGTCCTGACCTCCTGCTTGCTCTGTGCTCAGACGGATTTGTGTCCCCACATAGGTGATGCCACATCTGGGCTCTACATCCACCCAGACCCTCAGCCTTCGGGAAGAAGAGGTGCCCAACTGGACGTGGGTGGGGGCTCCAGTCCTCTGACATTAGCATCACAGGAAACAAACCTCCCCACCCCAGCCGACCCACAGGAGCCAGGCATCTGCAGACACTTAACACCCCACATCATGCCCCATCCCTCTTACTGATGCCCTTCAAAAGCGCCTCAAGGGCATGGTGGCCACTGGGCTGGCTCCCGGCCGCTTTCTGTAGGGAAAGGGTTCAGGGAGGTACTCCCCTGGCAGGACCCAGCAGTGACGTAGGTCAGGCTCCTCTGGGGACAACCTGGGGTAATGGCTTCCAAAGCCCCTCCCTTCCCCTGCTCTGCACACAACCAGCATGGCCTCTCCTTGGCCCTGCCAGGGCTTGGAAGGCAGGGGGGAGGTGCCAGGGGTCAGGGAGGATATGAATGTACCCTGCCAAGGGTCAATCCCTGCCCTGAGGATCCCAGACCCAGGCCCCTGAGGGAGCAGTACCAGCCTTGACCTTCCTGGTCACCTCCCCAAGGACAGGAGGCCAGGGTGCTGAGGGTTGGGAACCAGGCCCAAAGGAGGCCCAGGTAGGAGCCCAGCAAGGCTGCAGGGATGCTAAAGCAGAGGGCCTGAGGTGAGGAAAGGAGCAGGTGGGCAGGTGGGAGAAAGGAATCTCTGAAAAAGACCCTGGAGGGGGAGGCCAGGAAGGACACAGAGAAGAAAGAACGATCTTCTTCAGACTCAGGTGCAGTGGGCACAAGGAGCCGACTGGCACACTGGAAGGACTCCCCATGGTGCTCAGGGCCAGCATGGCATGTGAGCTGTTGGGGCTGAGCCCAGAGCTGCAGGGGAGCCAGGCTTCAAGTGCCCCAGAAGCCCAGGGTGTCGTCAAGCAGAGCCCAAGGCATGTTCCCACCGGCTGGAGTCCGTACACATGCTGCACAGCACATGGCTGGAGACACTGAGCCAGGATGGCCAGCTGGTGTGCTGTGGCCAGTGTGGGTGTGGGCCGGGGGTCCCCAAAGTCCCCTTGGCACAAGCAGACCCCCTGTGGGCAGCAAGGCCTCTGGGGAGAAGGTACCTGTGAGCTGGAGAGGCAAGGACCTGCACCCCCAGTTCCCATCTCAGGGTCACGGTATCCTGCCTCAGGGCACAGGGACACGGCAGGGGTCACCTTGTGTACTTCCAGGCCTCACGCCTAAGCTCAGGCAGCTCTGAGCACAAGGACAGCTGCTGAGCTGGGGACCCTAGGCTGCAGGCTGGAAGAGCAACACTCCCCACACAAAGGCTGCTCACATGGCGGAGACTTGTCCCCAGACAGGAATGTCAGCAGCTGTGCCCACAACGGCATGCCGCCATGCACCGGAAGGGCTACAGCCTGAAACCTGCACAGCCCCCAGGCTGGGTTCTCCAAGATTAACCTAGCTCTAGGCTGGGGCCAAAACATGCCTGTGTCCCACAGGACCCATGACAGCAAGGCTATCCCAGGGGTACCCGGGACCCTGCTGGTCACGGCAGCTGTGAGTGTGGGAGGGGGAGAGATGGCAGGCAAGCCCCCCCACCAGGCTGCCTGCAGGTGTCTGGGCCAGTCTGTATCCACACTGCACAGAGGACAAATGTCCCCACACACCCCCGGGGCCAGCCTGTGTCCACATTAGGGCTGTCCTCTACCCCAGGCCCCCTTAACTGTTGGGGTGCGCTCAGCTGGAGATCAGCCTGGGGTGCAGTGGCAGGGAACAGACCCTCACAGAGGTGTCAGGTGCTGAGAGTAAGCAGGCAGATGTGCACAGGTACAGAGAACTGGGTGGGTGTCAGGGGTCCTGGGCACCCAGGACAGAAACCCAAACACCGAGAGGAACCTCAGATGTGCCGGATGAAAGGCAAGAAGTCCATGAAACACTCGTGTTCCCAGGCACACTCCATGTGACTCAGAGTCCTGAGGCCCTGAAAACACGGCCAAGTGTGAGGGTCTGCGGTGCAGGGCTGCACCGCGCACAGCAGCACAAGTCACGCATCACGGGAGGTCCTCCAAGCTGGATCCCAGCCCAAAGCCGACTGCCTTCATGAGTGGAGGTGCACGTGCTGACAGACCCCTTTCCTGCAGATCACGTGGACATGGGACGTGTCCACACAGGTCAAGGGCAGGAGGCGCACCTGTGAGAACTTGTAGGGAGCTCCGCCCTGCTCAGAAACACAGAGTAAAACCCCCTGGTGTTATTTTCTGCACCTGAGGACTGTCGTGGACATAGGGAAGAGGTCTTCCCCCGTGGCTGATTTCTGGACACATGCATCTATGAAATTCACCCCAATCCCGTTCCAGAAGGGTCGCCTGCACGCTGCCTGAGGCCTGCTGTTAGGCAGGAACAGGGCCAAACAAGGGCGGCCGTCCTGTGGAGTCTGCAGGCATCAGGAAGCCGCAGCTGCTGCCCCCAGGCCCCCACGCGTGGGGAGCCAGGATGGAGGAGGCCAGGGACTCACGCAGCTCACACCTCTCCCCACGGCCCGTGAGCCTGGCACACAGGCAGGGGACAACGTGTGGCTCATTCAAAACCACACCGCTCCACACAAAATCGTCAGCCCTGCGTGCCCGCCTGGGGCAGCCAGCTCCCCCCTCCCCCCCCCCCCCCCCCACCCCCCACCGACAC
>NW_027528811.1:78355-85683 GCF_008692635.1 Crocuta crocuta
GAGAGTCTGCACCTTCCAGGCCAGAGACCGCTCCAGGCCCCGCCCAGCTTCCTGCCCACGCCAGCACACCTGCCTCCAGTCGCAACACAGCTGCTGCACCCTGCAGCAGGCGTCTGGCCTGGGACAGGCTGAGGTGGAGGACCTGAGCCCGGGCAGGCTTCCCGCAGGCGGCAGCCCTCAGCACCCTGTGCCCTTCCCATCGGGCAGGCCCCTTCCAGAGCTGGGCCATTTCCCACAAGGAAACCGTGAGGAGGTCTAAATGTCAGCGCAGCACTTGGTGACATTCGGGCATTTGCAAAGATGTGGTAACGCAGGGCAATGTTTCGGTGGAGAAACAGCCTCATGGTGCCCCCACCCCAAGTCCTTCCTGCCGGGGTCGGAGGAGTGACCACTCCAGGCACTTTTCACAGCACCCTCACAGACACAAAACCTCTTTACCGCACAACTTTCTTCTGTGCGAGTGACTTCTGTCTCGTTTTGGAAGCCTGTCCCTCCTGTAATGTCCTGAACAGCACTTCCTAAATGCAGGCATACCAGCCCTCCATCCAGGTCAGGCAGAGTCTGCATCCGCCCTGCAGGGCCTCATTTAGGGCTCTGCCTGGGCCAGGGGTCCGCGGGTGGGTGTCTTCCCGGCACTGCTGGGCACTCCCTGCCGCAGGGCCTGTGGGCACGTGCTGGCTCTGCATTCGCATCGGATGCTTCAGAACACATTCAGCAGGGCTCACGCGTGAGACGGGCTCGCTGGGGTGCCCATGGCCAGTGTCAGCTGGGAAATCCCCGGTACCGCTGTCCAGGTTCTACAGGTGTTCCTGCCGGGGTCAGCCCTGTGCTGGTCAGTCCCGGAGTCCAGCAGAGGGCGACTGATCCATGTCCGCCTGGCCTTGGGTGCACCAGCCGTGCGTGCTGACTCATACCCCATGGTTTTCACTGCTGTGTATGGTCGTGGGTCTGCAGAGACAAAGCTGCTGGCTTTCTTCTTCTGTCCTCGGCCATCCTTCCTGGATGAAGTGCAGAATCTGCCAACTGCCATGTGGAGTCCAGCGTCCTTACCCCAGGTCCACGGCCACTCGCCAGCATAGAGCCATCCGAGGCACCTGTGGGCAGGCATGGCCTCACGGTGAGGAAGACCCATGGGCACCAGTGCCAGGAAGCAGGGACCCTCACCCCTGCTCACCCATCTACACACCCAAACTCACATCTCTACCACCCAGGTCTGGCTCTTGGGAGACTTGGACGCCCTACAGATGGGCAGAGCATCAGAGCCCAGAGCCAGGGATCCACCTGTCTGCAGAGCCAACACTCTACTGTGGTAGGATAGAATCACTCCTTTACCACCCGAGGGTCTATGGACACGGCAGGCATCCCTGTCTGTGTCCTGGTAGGAGAGAATCACTGTCTTCCCACCCGAGGGTCTGTGAGCATAATGGGCATCCCTGTCTGTGTCCTGGTCCTCAAAGGGAGCCTCTGGACATTTCAGAGACCAGCACGGCAAGTTCATTGGGTGTCCCCTGGGCGCTGTTTGAAACTCATAAACAGAGTCAAATGTCCTCAAATGTGGTCCCTGCATCTGCTGGCATGTGATTTTTCTGCTAAAACAGGAATGCCACTAACTGGATTTTCCCACGCTGGCCATGCAGCAGGCCTTGGATGAGAGAGGTTTTGTCCTTCCTGTGTTGCAAGCTGTAACCTGCGGATGTCAAGTCTGGGCTGTTTGCATCTATGTTTGTAATTTTGTCTTCCACACTCTTCCCACTGGGTATCAGGGCCTTAGCGAGAGCTCGCGCTGTCTCAGTTTCCCAGATGAGTCAGATTAGCATCACATCTTCTTAACTGGTAAGACTGGCCTTTTCTGGATGAAAAGATCTCCCTTCTGATCCAATTACTTTTCTTTTCTCCCCCCCTTTTCCAAACAGCTTTATTGAGATACAACTGAGATACTGCAAAATTCACCCATTTAAGTCCATAATTCAGTGTTTTGGTGCATTTCCACAGACATGTACAAACATGGCCACAGTTGATTTTCGCGTAATTCATTGTCTCAGAGAGAAACCCATTCCCCTGTGCCTGGCACCTCTAATGCACTTTGTGTCTGTGGATCAGCCTGTCCTGGACATTTTGGACAAATATGGCAGGTGGCCATTGGTGACAGGGCTTCTGTGTAGACAGCATGTCACCATACGGACAGACCACATTCTACTCTCCTAGTCCCTGGGTGGTGGCCTTGAGTCGGCCACCCTTCCACCGTCAGGCACAAGCCACCGTGGCTCCTCCCACGCACATCTGTGCATGGATGCCAGAGTCCACCAAGGAGCAGAAGTGCTGGTCATGTGGTGCCATTGTTGAGGGAGCTGCCAGATCATGCCCGATGACCCAGACTCGGCACTTCTGTCTCAGGTCTGTGTCTGTCCCCACCTCTGGTTTCTTCCACTTCCTCAGGATTTGCAGCCTGGTTGGCCAGAGAGCGTTCAGCATGCCCTGCTCTCGTCTGTAGAGTCCGCGGTGATCTCCAGCATCAGGACGCAACCACGCTGAGCCCCTCCACCACGCCAGGCTTCTTGGAGGTCCCCAGAGAGGGGTCCTTCACCTCTAACGCACAGTTGTTATTCTGCTAGTTTCCGCACCACTTCTGCTTTCTTCCTTCTGCCATCTTTGGCTTTAGCTTACTAATCTTTCCCTCAAATCTGTGACCAATGCTGCTGACTGCTTCCAGGCTTCTCTCCACTTCTAGTAATGTCAGTGCCTCCTGCTTCAGAATCAGGTCACCGTGCAGAGCCCAGGTCACAGCCCAGGTTGCCATGCAGACCCTGATCCACAGCCTGGAGACTATGCAGAGCCTGGGTCACAGCCCAGGTCGCTGTGCAGAGCCTGGGTCACAGCCCAGGTTACAGTGCAGAGCCCGGGTCACAGCCCAGGTCACTGTGCAGAGCCCAGGTCACAGCCCAGGTTACAGTGCAGAGTCTGGGTCACAGCCCAGGTCACTGTGCAGAGTCTGGGTCACTGCCTGGAGACTATGCAGAGCCTGGGTCACAGGCGTCTCCCTCATAGCCCAGCGAGTTGGTGTGTTCTCTCACTGACCTCCTACATTCCCTATGCTGACATCCTGTCCATGCCTCTTGCAGAGCTGGTGACCAAAACAAGGCCCAGGCTACAGCCCCAGTCTCCTCCTCCACACGGCTGGTATTTCCTCCACTGGGTGACCTTTCTTCTGGCTGCACATGCTCCGTTCCTCTTTTGTCTCCTCTCCTGCCTCTTTTCCAGTGACTCCTTGGTACCTCATCTCCCCCTGGCAATTTGAACCTTCACATTACATTGCTGTATTTTCACGGCTGCACGTGTCTGCATGGCCCATGCCATGTCCGGTGGTGGGTGACACCAGGCCTGAAACACAAGCCTGTGGACCCGCCCACCCCCCGAATTGCAGGCCACCGTGTATTTTAGCTCCACTGTGACGACTCGACAGGATGCTGCTGGGCACCCACTCATCAGCTCCTGGACGGTGCCCTTCTGAGTGGCTCGCAGCTTGTCCGTAAAGGTCTGTATTTCACCTCCCCAGGCAAGCCCCCACGCACGAGTGCAGTGTGCGTCTCTGCTCTGTGGTCGCCACCAGGCTGACCAGCCTCCCGCGGTACCTGCATCTGCTGGCCCAGGCTGCTTCTACAGCTCCTTGTCTGGGGTGTTTGGGCCTCTAGGTCATATTTTGGCAGGATTTTTGTTTTCTCTGCCTGGGACAACTTGGGGCATCCAGAATCTTGCGTGTGACCCTGACAGATTCTGAGACTTGAGGAAAATGCTCCGCCATTCCTGCAGACAGGACCCCTGGCCACGCAGTCCCTGAACCTGGCCTCTGGCCTCTGGTTCTCCGTGCACCTGCTGCCACAGGCCACATTCTGCATGCATTTCCTGCCCCATTATCTACCCTGCCGGTTCCCTTCAGCTATTTCGAATCTGCTTTCAGGTCGACCTACAACGTACACTTTCCCATCCCATTTGGCTCTCTGAACCTGCCGGGTGAGTTTTGCGGTTTCTTACTCCTTGTGGATACTCCAAGGTTATCTCAGGCCTGACACCCCACTCACGGTCTGCTGCCGGAGCTGGGGAGACCCACAGAGGCGGGCACCTCCACGCATGCATGGCTGCCCTGCTACCCCTGACCTGTGCTGCTCATTGTACACGACACACAGAGGGCAAAGCCTCGACATGTGCCTTGTTTGGAATAAGCACCTTGGTGGATGCAATGAAGGCGAGGGTCTCCAAAGGCCACCCTGGACTGATTTCTGTGCTGTGGAGGGCCCCTCCTCCCCACCAGCCTGCAGCGGCTCTGAGGAGACCCTGCTCCAGCTGGCCTGGAAGGGACCCAGGACAGACACAGCCACGTCTAGGCGCCTGTCCCCTTCCCAGACTAGGCCTGACACTGGCATGCTGGAGGCCTGGGGACGGCGCAACCCCTCTGAGCACCTAGCTGGTCACACAGATCCAAACCTGCTCCCACAGGCAGCCAGGTGGTGGGGCAGCACTGCCAGCAAGGAGCCAGGGATATGTCTGTCCCAGGCATGTGCTGGGGATGTCCCTGTCCCCAGGCAGGAGCGGGAATGTGTCCATTCCCAGGCATGAACCAGGGATGTCCCTGTCCCCAGGCAGGAGAGGGGATGTCCCTGTCCCCAGGCAGGAGCCAGGGATGTCCCTGTCCTTGGGTAGGAGCTGGGGATGTCCCTGTCCCCAGGCAGTAGCCGGGGATGTCCCTGACCTCAGGCAGGAGCTGGGGAGCCACTGGGCCATGGACAGCCTGGTCCGCAGAGCGCTTGCTCCCTCCCGCTCCGAGGCCGGGATGGATTCCAATGGCCCTTCCTCCTGCCAACAGGCCCGGCCACCCCAAGGGCCACCCTGCCCACAAATCCAGCTCCCTGGGCTGGGCGGAGGGAGAAGAGGCCAGAGTTCCAGAAGCCACAGCGTCCTGCCAAGGAAACCTCACCCCACCAGACAGCGTTTAATTTCTGTGTGAATCAAATTCAAAACAAATTCCAATGCTGAGAAACTGGTTCTGAGATTAACCCTCCAGCCTCCCGAGGTCTGCAGCCTGACTCGGCCCTGCACAGCCTCCCGCCCAAGCATGGCGGTGCGGTGGGGTGGGTACAGACACCACCAGAGCCGGGGGGCTCCCTGTAGACTGCACAGCCATCTGGTACCAAGCCTGCCAGGGAGAAGGCAGGGCCCCCAGGCCACGGAGAGCAGGGCAGGAGCGTGGCGAGCACCCTTGTGTCTATGACAGTTGTCACCTCTGTGAGAGCTGCCGACACTCGACTTCCCCATTCTGTGGGGCCCCAACATTCCAGGGCGCCCCCTCCCTGCTCCCCGACAACAGGCTGTGTCCATGCAGGGGTGGTGAGCACACAGAGTGGATGCTCCCAGGCCAGGCCAGCACGGGGCTAGGCAGGTGGACACAGGACTCTGCAAACTCCACTACACCAGGCCTGGTGTCCCCGAGCCCAATGGAAATATCCCTGTCTACCCTCTGCAACCCCCAGGGCAGGCAGAGCCCCTGGGAGCCCACGCCCTGAAGGCCACCGGCCAGCTGGCCTCTTTCTGGAGCAGGGCAGGTTGTGGGCATCCAGGCAGGTGACTGAGGCTGGACAGGACCCGAGTCACGGGCAGGTGAGGGGAGAAGAGGGGAGCAGCCAGCCTGCCCCATGGCCCCAGGCCTCAGAGACTGGGAGAGTCCGAAGGAGCTCAGAAGCAGGGCCGGGCAGGACGTGGGGCAGGCCCCCCGGGCCCACCTTCCTGGCTGGAGCTGGCCCCCCGCACGCCCAGCACAGACAGGGACACGGGGAGGCCTGGGGCGGCTGCTGGGGCTCTGTCTGTCCACAAGGGTGCCGGCTCTGACGCGCTCTGGTCTGGGAGCTCCTGGCAGCCTCTCCTCCAGGCCCAGACCACTTCCCTGGCCGCGTCTACCTCAGGTATCGCTAAGAAAAACAAACGCAGCTTGAGGCTTGCCTTTTTCCATTCCCTCGTCCGGCCGCCAGTCTCGAGGTGCATGGCCTGCCAGCTGGGCGGCCGGGTTTCCTCCTGCGGCCAGAGGCACCTAGCCAGCCAGCAACCACGCTGGGAGGGGCAGGGGAGGACGGTGGGCCGGGCCCCGGGTCACGGAGCTGGGAGGCCATTGCGCCACCCAGGTCGGCGCTGCCTTCTTGCAGAGGCCCCTGCATGGCCACCTGCCGCCCCCAGCCCACAGAGGCCCCATAACAATAAGCCACCCCGCATCCGCCCCGGCCGTGGGCCTCCAGCTCCCCCACCCAAACCGGGGTGCGCTCCCAAGCCTCCATCTGCACCCCTGCCCTGGGAGCTCCAGAGGTGCCCTGTGGCCCTCAGCACATGGCCCACAGAGCCTCCACTGGGCAGGCCTCAGGCTGAGCCCACCGTGTGTGCAGCTGGGAATGTCAGAGCCGGGGGAGGGAGGGGTGGAGTGCTGGGAAGCCTGATGCAGGAGGCTCCTGAGTGCAGAGCAAGGGAGCAGAGCCCCTGACAACCCGCCAGGTACACTGTGGGGAACTCAGGGCTCCCTAGAGGTGCTTCAGGTTAGGGCTCTGCTGCCCTTCTGACACAGACCCCGAGCAGGGTGGAGGCCTAAGCCCGGCTCAGCACCCTCCAGAGGCACACTGGCCAGCAGAGGCCTGGCCTCGCCTACCTCCCAGACAACCATGCCTCCCAGACAGCCTCTGGGCCTGCCGAGCAGGGCGGGCACTGCCCACCAGGACAATACACAAAGGGGCCGGCGCCCCTCCAGGCCCAGGATAAGAAGGCCCAGTGCTGGCCCTGCTGACAGGTGTCGTTTTTCTGCAGCCAGGAACACCAAGCCAGGCCCCTTATTGGCTCATCACTAGTCCCACGTCCAGGTCCACGGCCCCTGGGAGAAATTGTGTTCGTGCATTCTTCTCCTGGAGAAAAGCTACCCACAGACTTCTGCTATTGTCCTGGATGTGGCGGGGCCCCCAGGGGCAGGCAGCGGGCAGTGCCCTGGGCCAGGGCCACACCAGGAGCCTGGGCAGGGTCCCACCCGTGCCCTCGGCTGCGGAGTTGGGTCCCACCCACAGTGGTGAGGATGGGGGCGAGATTAGGCCAGCTGTCCCCCAGTCCAGACGGCGGCCGGCTGTGGCAGGACATCTGCTCCCACAGCTGAGGGGGGCCAGGTGGCGGGGGCTTCCTCCTCACCTCAGGCTCCACCACGAGGCCTCGGGAGGCCCCCAGCCCAGAGGCTTGGTCTGGGCTGGCACTCAGCACCTGCTTCTACTGGTCTCTGTGCTGGGTTGGGGGGGGGGGGCGTGGGCGGGCCGCGG
>NW_027528811.1:85848-113777 GCF_008692635.1 Crocuta crocuta
TGCAGGCCCTGCAGAGGAGACTGGTCAGGATGTCAGGGAGGAGGGACAGAGTCTGGAGAGCAGAGGTACAGGGTCGTATGCTTACCCTTGTCCACCTGCCTCCCCACACCTGCCCCAGCCACTCCACACACTGCCCTTCAGTCTTTCCAGCCCACCTCACATCCCCCCCTTGCCCACAGGGCCACTTCCAAGGGGCTGCACGGTCTCCCCACTGGCCACTCGGCTGCCCTGGATGCTGCAGAGAAGGCCCCTTGCCTGGGCCTGCCCTCCGCTCAGCTCTCACTGCCGGCCTCACTCCATGGCCTCCAAAGGCTGGACCTGAGGCCTTGAAGGGCAGCTGTGGGGCACATCCGTCCTGGTGGTTCCTCTGGTGCCTGCACCCCTGGCCCCCAGCCAGGGAAGCACAGGGGACACCTCCCTATCTGCCAGCCCTGCCCCAGCCCCCATGGGCTCTGGGTCACCCCAGCCTCACCATAAGAGGCTGACTTCCCCACAAGCAAGCCTGAGCCCCCAGCCCCACACACACTCCCTCTAGGAGCCCTTCCTCTGAGCAGCCAGCAGGCATGTGGCCACACAGGACCCCTAGCTGGGCCCCAGGCTCATAAGAGGGGTGCCCCCACCTCCTGGCAGTTACCCTGTATGCATAGTCAGCCACTCCCACCATGACAGCAGTGCCTGAGGGCAGGGCCAGGGCAGGCTCCCATGCAATTCCCCAGAAGCCCTGACCAGGCCCCCAGACAACCCTCTAGTAAACAGAGGACAACCTTTACAAGGTCATGCCAGCACTGGCGGGGGCAAGCACGAGGAACACCCACTGTGAAGGCCCAGGCACGGCCGAGAGACAGCATGCCGGCTCACACTCCAGGCTCTCCTCCATCTAGGAATAAACCTAAATATATGAAGAGCTCTTACAAATCAACAACAAAGACCCAGAACTGAGCCAAGAGCCGGGCAAAGAAACTGAGTAGACAGACATTTCTCCAAACAAGACATACAGATGACAAACATGCCCGTGAAGGATGCTCAGCGTCGCCCATCATCAGGGAAGTGCCACTCAGAGCACAGTGAGATGCCACCCCACACCCCCTGGGAGGGTAGAAGAAAAGGCAAAGCAGACCAACACACCAGAAATAACAAGGACCCGTGAGGATGTGGAAGCCCTGGACGTTTCCATATTGCTGGTGGGAAGGTAGCATGGTGGTTACCATAAGATTTAGCAATCCCACCTCTCGGTACATACATGGGAACTGAAAACCCACATCCACGGAAGAACTGGCGCACCGATGCCCATGGCGGCATCACGAGAGCTGAACAGTGGAAGCCAGCCAGGTGTCCGTCAGCAGGAAGTGCATGCAACAGAGTGCCTTGTATCCACACAATCGAACATGACTGGTCACCGAGGGAATGAGGCACGGATGCACGCCACAGCATGGACAGGTCTTGCAAATGCTATGCTCAGTGCAATAAGCCAGACACAAAGGCCACATGCTGTATGACTCCGCTCGTGTAAAATGTCCAGAGCAGGCAAATCCACAGAGACAGAAAGTGGATTAGCAGTTGCCAGGGGCTGGCGTTGGAGGGGGAAGACAGGATATGAGGTTTCTGGGTTGATGGAACGCTCTGGAATTAGATAGTGCTGCTGGCCGCACAGCCTTGTAGATGCACCAGAAACCACCCCCGTCAGCAGGGTGACTCTGGAATAGGAGTTCTGTTTCAGTCACAGAAGGAACGTGAGCCCTACATACCCCCTGACCCCATTTGCAGTGGCCCAGAGCACCTTAGCTGCCTTTCGGATTGCCTCGAGCACCCCACACACCAACGCCTGGCCTGGCTGGGGGAGCCTCCTCCATACAGGGCTCCAGGCTGCCTGGACCAGACAGACCTCCCGGCTGGGCCCTGCTCCCCTGAGCCAGTCTGCAAGTCTTTCCCACAGAATGTAGGGTGTTGGGGCCAACCCCAAGAAAGGGCCCTTCCTACTTCTCTGAAGATGAACTATGTGGGAAGCCTGAGGCCTCTGCTCCCCCAGCAGCCCCCGGATGTAAGTCTAGAGGCAGCCACAGGGTCCCCGCTGGGGCTGGCTTGGCACACACAGGATCTCTAAGGAAAGGGCAGTGTGGTAGCAGGGAGCCCAGGCCCTACTCTGCTGGACCCAGCCCCTGGCTCCATGCTTGGGGGAGTACCAGGGTGCCTCACCCTGGGCTTGGGGCGTCCCTTCCTGAACAGATTTTCATCAGACACTGATCACTCCTCGGCTCCGTGTTCTCACCTCTAACGCCAGAAGCAGGGCCAGGCAAAGTTTTCAGCCCACCCAGGTCCACGGGGCATGGGGGCAAGGGGGCAGGGGTCTGAGTCTGTTTCCCAAACTCTCCAGGACACCTCGAGCCGGCCCCTTTCTGCTGGGATCCAGGCCCCCCTCCTTCCAGGAGGGCATCGGGCCAAGCCGTCTAGGCCCCTGGAGAACCAGATGGAAACACCACCTGCTAATCACACCGCCAAGAAGCAGGGCCAGGCCACTGAGGGAGAGGGAAGAGCCCCTTCCCCGCGGCTAGGCAGCGGCCCGGAGGGTCCTACCTAGTGGCCAGAGGCTAGGAGGGCAACAGGAACAGGCGGGCTTGGGTTGCAGCCTCTGGAGGGGGCAGGGAGGGCTCCCACCACCTGNCCTGCCTGTGAGCCTCCGTGCCAGGCAGAGCTCTCGAAGAGGGGGAAGGGAGAAGGAGGGCCTGAATCCCAGCTCCTTCCCCCTGCTCACTCTGCACGCCAGGCTGGAAGGGAAGCCCTCAGCCCCAGTCCCCAGCCCCAGTCCAGCCCCAGCCCTGCCCCAGTCCAGTCCAGTCCCTGACCCAGTGCAGCCCCAGTCCAGTCCTACACCAGTCCCAGCCCCAGCCCTGCCCATCTTGGGCCATCTCCTTCCCCTGGCACTTCAGCTGGGTCAGGGAAAAGGGCCCCAGACCTGGGCCCGGCCAGTCACTGCTGACCAGAAGGGCTGGGCCTCCACATACAGACTGGCCCACAGCATGTCCTGCCTGCTCCTCTCCTCCCAGGTCCGGCCCACCTTGGGAATCAACCTCTGAGGTGCTTGCTGGGTAAAGACCCCTGGAGTCTCTACCCTGCTCTGCCAGTCCAGCTGACATCCAGCTGCCCCCCCCAGGACCTCTGTCCGTCAAGTAGAACCCAGCTGTCCTGCCTGGTGCTGATGGTGGCAGGGCCCACAGCAGAGCCCACTGCCCCTGGAGCCATATATCTGCCTCTTACACTCTCCACAGGAAAGCCTTTGAGGCCAAAATGCTGGGCAAGAGGGCTGGTCAGGGGAGTTCACGGGGATGCCAGGCCCTCCCTATGTCCCACCCACAGGCCCACAGGCTAAATAGCAGAGCTCAGCAACTTCCCCAGAGGTACAAAGTCGGAGGATGTCCTGGGGTGGGGTTGGGGAGCTGCCGGCCAGGACCTGGGACCCCCACCTCCCCTCTGTGGCTCTGACCTCCCCAGGAAGAGCAGGGCTGGCAGCAGGGAGCCCCGTCGAGCAGAGGAGCCCAGGGTGTGTCTGAAGCCTGGTGCGCAGACCCGAGGCTGGGCCGGGAGAGCGGGGAGGCACAGCTGGCTGACAGGCCGCCGTGACTCACCGTGGACCTGCGGCCAGACGGCCATCCTCTGACCCTCCCTCTGCCCGCGAGGGTGAGGCGAAGGCTACACAGATGGCGTGCAGGGGCGTGCCAGCCTCTGCACAGCCGAGGCCCCAGCCAAGACAGGGCTGCCGGGTGGGGTCTCCAGGGGAAGTAGACACGGAGCTGACCCTGGAAGACGACCCAGGAGAAAGGAACAGAAGGAGAAAGGGGGGAAAGAAAAACACAAAGGGAAAGTTTCCCATGAAAATATTTTATTTTCTTTGAGAACAGGATACACCTGCAGGGCTCCTAGCCCAGTGGCCTCTCCCCGCCCTGACGGTGCCACATTTCTGGACCAACGGGGCCCTCTGCCGGCCAGCCGCCGCGCGACGGCGCCCGAGCCCGGGGCGAGGGAACAGGTGACGGGCGGAGGGCGGCGGCCAGGAGCAGCCACAGGGCGCCCAGGGCCGGGGCCAGGGCGAGAGGGTGGGCCGCGGCTCCGGGGGCGGCGCCTGGGCGGCAGGAGCGGAAGCCAGAGACCCCGCGGGGTGCTGGCGCTGTGCCACCCCGAGCCTCGCGGTGCCCGTCTGCGTGGCGCAGCGAGGGAGGGTCCCCAAAGGTCTCTGGGCTGGACATCCCAGATCTGGGAGACAGGGGCGAGGAAGGGCAGGAACGAATGGCCGGGAGCGACGCGCTGAAACCACGCACACTGCTCCTACGGAGACGCCCTCGGGGCGGCGACCCCTGAGACGGCGGGGGACGGCGTTCACGGCCCCGGCCGGGCCCTGCGCACCGGGTCGGGTCCCACAGACGTGCTCCCGCGGGGCCAGGGCCCGAGCGGGCGTAAGAAGCAAAGCGCAAGAAAAATAAATTCCTCTAGCTTGGAGTTATTTTTTTTTCCTTTGGGGATCGGTGCAAGGAACATCTGGATTTTGTACGTATTTTTTTGTTGTTGTTAAATTAACTTCTCTAGAAGAGAAAGGCAGGNAGCCTAGCGGACCCAGGTTGGCCCAGGGCCGAAGCGCGCGCGCCCGCTCCCCTGGGAGTTTGCTTGGAAACGGAGACCCGGCAGCGGGTGATGCCAGGGCTCTTCGCGAAGCCAGATCGCTCGGGAAGCGAGGCTGGCGGCGCGCCGCTGCCTGGGAATGAGGCGACCTGGCCAGCGAAGGGCACCGGCAGGGTCGCTCAAGCTTTTGGGACCTCTGTCTCCCCATCCTTAAACCGAGGGAGGTGAGCTAGAGGCTGAGGTCACTGCCGGCGCCCATGCTCAGGCACCTGCTCCTTCTCTGCGCTTCTGTCCAGCGGGGCCTACGGGAAGGAAAACCGGCAGACCAAAGGGGCAGCAGGGGACACGGAAGAGGGAAGACACAGAGCCACTGCAGAAGCAAGATGGGTGTCTGAGAACCCAAAATGCGAACAGATATATATACAAGTTACCGGACACGAGACTGGGTCCCGGGAGAACCCTGGAGGCCGGCTGTGCCAAGGGTTCTCCGTGTCCGTAACCACATACACCTGGGAAGAGAGCACAGCTCTGTGGTCCAGGGGCCCCGAAAGGCCAGCCTCCAGATAACATCAAAGACCCTGCTGCCAGAGGGTAGCCCAGCTCCCTCTCAGTGGTCTGAACTCAAGGAGCTACTTCTGTGCACAAGGACCCTGGATCTGGGGGGTCTGAGCCACTCCAGATGTTGGGCTGGTGGGCTCTAACGACCTACCTTGCTCAGAAGCAAAGCAGGGGGATTGGGAAATGCACCTGACAGTGGCCCCTGGGGGCAGATCTGGGAAGGCCACCAAGTGAGCATGGCCCCTCTTGCCTGGGGAGCTTGTGGTGCATGGGGTGTAGAGGGGGCCTGGACAAGTCACTTTCTCTCCGGGCCTCAGCTTCCTCATCTGAGACCTATCTGACTCCCTGGAGCAGTGGCTTTGTCTAAGCTGTGATGTCATGTTGCGGAGGCCCCCACCCATGGTTAGCCCTCTTCGTGGGTGTGACTGGCCTCACGTCATTAACCCCTCCTGTGGGAGGGGGCTTTCCCTTGCCCTCATCTGTTCACACCCACCTCACCACCAGGGCTGGCTCTGCAAAGAGAATGCTGACCGAAGGCAGACCCAGGCCACCCAGGCTGCAGGCTCCTGGGGCGCCCCTCCCCTCCCCCACGACCATGGCCTCCTGCAGGCCATAGGACCCCCACCTGAAGGCCTGCCTCCCACACCAGGGAAGTGCAGGGCGGGGGCAGGGGTACACAGAGTGATGACATGTTTAAAAGCACAGAGATTGCGTCCAAGAAAAATGAAGTGTGAAATTGTAAACGTGTGTCTGGAAGGCACTGTAGGCATTACTGAGCTCCCTTCCGCAGGAGTGGAGGGTTCTCACGTCGGCCGCCCAATGAGTCCCGAGGATGCAGGCCATGGTGGTCCCAGCCCAGGACCTGCAGCGGGACCTTAGCTGGTCCAAAGGAGGCTGAAAAAGACGAGCACCCCCTCCTGCCCCGTGTGAAGCCACAGCTAAGCCACCCCAGATTGCAGCAGGAGAGGGGTTCTGATAGACCCGTCCAGTCTGGGGACTGGGAAACAAGGCCTGCAGGGCCACCAGGCTTTGTTGGCCACCAAGCGGGAAGACCCAGGGCCCCGTGCACTGTGATGTTGGAGACAGAACTAAGGGTCTGGACTGTGCCTTGGGGGGACGGCAGCAGATGAGGTGGAGCCACTGTGTACCCCCAATCCCAGCCAGACCCTGGAGACAGGCTCCCTCACCTCCCCTGCCTCTGCCTGCAATCCCACCTTGCTCTCAGGCCCTGGAAGTTCTGCAGAGAGGCCTGGCACTCCCCACTTCTGCACCTGCACCCCTGCATCCACCCACACCCGGCCCCTTGTCCATCTGGAACGGCTACCCTGGCAGGTCCCTGGTAGGCCAGCCACTCTGAGTCCCCCCAGGCTGGAGCAGGAAGGTGCATGGCTTCCTCACATGGGATAGGTGTCCACAGACCAGCATGCAGCTCATATGACCCTGATGGCAAACTGAGGCCGAGAGGCTAGGGACACAAACGCCTGATCCCAGTGTCCCCACCTCAGCACAGCATGACAAAGGGTTGTTTTCCTGGGAGGGCAGGCCTTTCTCACTGGTGCTCTTGGCAATGGCCAATGGCAAGGTGGCCTGTGTGTCTGTTGAAGAAGCCTGGGTTTGGAGCTTCTCTGGCTGGAAGCACTCTGTCCCCCAGCACAGCCACCTAGGCCTGCTTGGACACAGGTCGGCTCTCCAGGAGAGGATATGCAGAGTGGGGGTCAGGACAATTTGCTGCTGGCAGTCCAGGGCCTGCAGGGAGATGGGGGAATGGTCCTGACCAAGCTGCATGTCTGTGTCCTTCACATATCCCTAACATGGGTCAGGACTGGGAAACATACAGGGTAGGAGGAAAGGGCACAGGCCCAAGAGGTCTGCCTCAGACGAGGGAGGGGCTTGTGCTCCAATAAGAAAGCTACCCAGGGAAGGGAAACTCGAAGGTGTCAGTACTGGATCCTGATGCATTCGCAAGTATCTAGCTTCATGGGGAGCCCAGCCCCATGAACTGCTGGAATCCCACACAGCAATGGACCCTGAGCAGGTCCCCAGCCAGGCAGAGGGGGCTGCACAGGACTCCGCAGAACAGCAGACTCCTGCAAAGTTGGGGTGCCATCATGACCCCAGGCTGGGCAAGGACAGGTCCCCCTCCCAACGTCTCCAAGGCCCCATCTGGATGTGGCTGCAGAGGGTCTTCACTGTCTGCCAGTGATGCCCTCGGTCCCCTCCTCCCTGGAAGGGCACAGAAACAGAGCGTTGGGAGAGAGAGACAGAGAGAGAATGAGAGAGACAGAGAGATGGAGGGGACAAAGACACAGCATTGGGGGAGAGACAGAATGAGAGACACAGAGACAGAGAGATGGAGGGGTCAGAGGACAGGAAGAAGCCTGTCACCACCCAATCCTTACCCCTTCTTTGGGCCTCAGTTTCCCAGTCAAAGGCAATGAGTGTGAAGTTCTAGGACACTCTGGGAGGGCCAGGCTGGGGAGGTATTGCCAGCTACTGCCAGGATGGAGAGGGGGTGCGGTTCTCCGGGTGGTCTGGAAAGGAGCGGGCAAGCAGCCGCTTATCAGGAAACATTGCTTAATTGGGAAGGTTTATGGGGCCAAGCAGGGGGTCTCCCTTGGGGAGATGGTGAAAGCCACTCATGAGTCATTTGAAACTGAGCTGGACAAAGAGCTCAAGGAGAAATGATCCCACCCAGCCTGCCAGTCGTGGGCAGAATGAGCTCATGGGCTATGGGGCGTGCGCGCGCGCGCGCGCGCGTGTGTGTGTGTGTGTGCTTGTGAGCATGTGTGTGTGTGCACGCTCATGAGAGAGAGAGGAAGGAAGAGAAAGCCGGTCTTCTCGCAGCTAGGACTGGGAAGCTGAGCCCAGCAGAGCCTCCACCACATCTCGTGTCTGTGTGACCAGGCTGCCCCCTGCAGGTAAGCGAGGTAAGGGCCCTGCATCCCAGGGTTCAGCATCCAGCCAGCTGGACCAAGCATCTTGGTCCAGCGTCCTAGTCAGCACCCACTTCAGCCTCCCAGCCAGCATCCATCCTGGTCCAGCCAGATGCCGGTCTGTGGACACCTGTCCCATGTCTCAGCCAGCATCCTGGTTCAGCATCCAAGGCAGTACCCAGTTCAGCATCCCAGCCAACATCCTGGTCCAGCCTCCTACTCAGAATCCTGGTCCAGCCTCCTACCTAGAATCCTGGTCCAGCATCCCAGCCTCACCCACTTTAAACCCCAGCCAGTATCCTGGTCCAGGGTCCAAGCCAGCATCTGGGTCCAACATCCTAATCAGCACCCAGTTCAACATCCCAGGCAGCATCCTTGGCCAGCCTCCCGTCCAGCCTCCCAGCCAGCATCCTTGGCCAGCCTCCTGTCCAGCATCCCAGGCAGTGCGCACTTCCTCTGGACAGTGCTCAGCACAGGACCTGCCCTGAGACAGATGCTAATGGACACGGAGTTTTTTCCTAATGGTGGAACACCATGCTTTCACACCACCTTGCCCTCTGTGAGGTGTGTGCTGGAAAACCTGGGTGCATAGTAAACATTTCTTAACATGATTCAAAGTTTATAAAATTTGCCATTTTGAGAGAATTGTAGATTCACATATAATTTCAAGAAATAATAAAGGTGGCCCTTTTGTCTTCACCTGGGTACCCTTGGTGGAAAAATTGTTGCAAAACTTTAGGACAATATGGCATCCAGGGAACTGACATTGACACACCATCACGGTCAGGTACACAGCACCTCCATCACCACTGGGTAACCCCTGTGCTTGCCCTTTAGAGCCACACCTACCCTACCTCCCACCTCTGGCACCCACTGAAGTGTCCTCTATTCACCACTTTGTCAGTTCAGCAATGCTACACACATGGAATCATACAGTATGTGACCTTTGGGGACTGTCTTTTTCACTGAGCCCAATTCTCTGGAGACTGACCCAGGTTGTCAGCTGTAAGTTTCTTCTCTTCTATGCTGCAGAGGACCCCACAGTGTCCTCTGGATGGACCACAGTGTGTTAAGCACTCGCCCATTGAGGGACACCTGGGCTCCATCCAGTTTCTGGCTATTATGAGTAAAAACTGCTGTAAACATTGTGTAAAGGTTTTGTGTGAACATAAGTTTTATTTCTCTGGGATGCATGCCCGGGAGACCCATGCTGGGTCATATAGTAGTTGCATGTTCAGTTTTGTGAGAAACTGTCAAACAATTCTCCAGAGTGGCTGCACCATTGTACAATCCCACCAGCAGTGTACAAAAGATCCAGTTTCTCAACATCCCTGCCAATATTTGGGGCTTGTCACTGTTTTTTTAGATGTTTTTATAGGCATGCAGTGGTGTCTCATTTTGGTTTTAATTTGCATTTCCCTTATGGCTAATGAAGTTGAACACTAATGATTCTTATTTGCCATATGTATCTCCTCTTTGGTGAAAGATGTGTTTATCTTTTTCCCATTCTCTAATTGGATTGACTTTTTTAATGTTGAGTGTTGAAAGCTCTTAATATATTGTAGGCATAATTCTTGCCAGACAGCTGGTTTGCAAATGTCATGCCCCAGGGTCTGCAGTGCAACTCCACAGGTACCACAGTCTCTTCATTTCTGTGGTCATACAGCAGGCGTGAACACTGAGAAGACCGCTTCTTCCAATCCATTCTTTTTCAAGATTTTTTGGCTAGTTTAGGATCTGTGCCTTCTCGTATAAATTTTAGGATAAGCTTGTCTGTGCCTATGGAAAAAACACCTTGCTGAGATTTTTGTAGGGATTATGTGAAACCTATAGATCAACTTGGGGAGAAATGGCATCTTTGCTATGTTTGAGTTTTCCAATCCACGAACACAAACACATTTCTGTTTAGGTTTTCTCTGAAAATTTTTAACATTATTTTGTAATTTCAGCACACAGACCCTGTATGTGCTTTGTTAAGTTTATCAATAAGTATTTCCTTTCCTTGGACTGATTAAAATCATATTTCAGTTTCCACGTGTTATAGACATGAGGTTGATTCTTTCTATGTGTTGATTTTGAATACTCCAAACTTAGAAAACTAAGTTCCAGAAGGTTTTGTGAGTTGTTGTTGTTGTTGTTGTTGTTGTTGTTGTTGTTGTTTTTAAGATTCATTGGGATAGCCTGTGCAGATAACCACATTATCTGCCAATATTCTTTCTCTTGTATTGTCATACTGACTAGAACTTCCAATTCTATGTTGAATAGGAGAGCAGACATCCTTGCTATGTTCTCCATCTTACAGGGAAAGCTTTTCACCATTAAGTATGTTACTTGCTGAGTTTGGTTTTTTTTAATGTTTATTTATTCGTTTATTGAGAGACAGAGAGAGAGCATGAGCAGGGAGGGGCAGAGAGAGAGGGAGAGAGGATCCCAAGCAGACTCTGCACTGTCAGCACAGAGCCTGACATGGGGCTCAAACACTTGAACCATGAGATCATGACCTAAGTAGAAATCAAGAGTCTGAAACTCAACCGACTGAGTCACCCAGGCAACCCTGGGTTTTATTTTTTTTAATAGTCTTTATCAGTGGAAGAAGTTCTCTTCAGTTCCTAGTTTGCTAAGAGTTTTTGTCATGGATGAGTGTTGGATTTTTTCAGATGCCTTTTCTTCATCAGTCAATACAATCATATGATTTCTCTCCTTTAACCTGTGGTTATGATTGATTGTAGTGGTTCATTTCCAAATGTGGACCAAGACTTGCACATATGAAATGAGTCCCACTTTCCATAGTATATAATTCTTTTTGAACATTGCTATACGTAGTTTGCTGAGAATTTTGCTTCTACGTTCATAAGGGATATTAGTCTGTTGTTTTCTACTTTTTCGTACTTTTGCCTGGTTTGGGCATCAGATAGGATAATGCTAGCTTCCTAACATGAATTGGGGTCTATTTCCATCTCTTCTATTTCCTAGAAGACATTGTATAAGATTGATCTTATTTTTTCCTCAAATGTTTGTTAGAAGTCTACAATGAAACCATTGGGTGATGGAGATTTCTTTTTTAGGGGCTTTTTGTTTACATCATTTAAAAAATTGTTATAGGACTATCCAAGTGATTTCTTTTGTCTTCGTTGAGTTTTGGTAATCTATAGTTTGAGAGGAATTTGTCCTGTTTCTTCTAACTTCTTGACTTTTTTTAGCATAACACTGTTCATAGCATTGCCTCATGATCCTTGTGATGTCCTGGGGTCTGTAGTGATGCTCCTTGTCCTGATGTCCTGATCTTGGTGGCTTGTGTCTTCCCCCCAGTTTAACTTCTTTAGTCTTGCTAGAAGGTTATAAACATGATCCAGTTTTTTGAAGAGCCAGCTTTTTTTGTCATTGATTTCTCTATTTTCCTGTTTCCAATTCCATCTATTTCTGCTCTTAACTTTATTATTTCCTTCCTTCTTCTTGCTTTGGTTTTATTTTGCTCCCCCTTTTCCAGTTTCTAGAAGCTGGAACTGAGAATATTGCCTTGAAACCCGCCCTCTTTTCTGATGTAAGCACTCAGTGCTATAAATTTCCCTCTCAGCACTGCTTTTGCTGCACCCCACATATTTAATATGTTCTGTTTTCCTTTTGCCTTCCAAAGGTGTACACACCAAACAACAGAACTTCAAAATCCACAAGGTAAAAATTGTTGGAGCTGAAAGGAGATGTATACAAATTCACATGGTAGCTGGGGACCTCAGCCTCTGTGAGCAGGTGATCAACCTACTAGGCAGAAAATCAGCAAGGTCATTGAGGAGCCAACAAGCCCATTGACCGAACGGTCTGATTAACATCACCCAACAGCAGCAGACCATGCACTCCCTGCTAATGTCAGGGATATCTTCCAAGACCATGCCGCAGGACGTGACACAACCTCACCAAGTTTGAAAAAATTGAAATCATACAGAGTGTCTTCTCTGGCCACAGTGGGATCACACTGGAAATCAATACAACAAAGACAGCAGGGAATTGTCCAAATACTTGGAAACTAAGCTACACACTTGTAAAGAATCCATGGGTCCGAGTCCCAAGGGAAGTCAGAACATCTATGTCCAGAAATAGTCCATCCCCTGACTTGATGGCAAAACCTGATTTGAGAAAGCATTTTGTTTCTATCATGGTGTATCTGCTGCTGGCAGGTACGGTGCCACCCAGGAGATGTCCCCATTGGTAGGCTAGACCGGTATTCACCCCTGGACCAGCAGAGAAAGCAGGGCAAGCGCTGGGACTGAGAAGCCATTCACACCTGCACTGTAAGTCAGGACTCAGCAGAAAGGGAGCTATTTGCATGTAGGGGCCAGTGTGCATCCTGGAAGCCCCCAACCCACAGCTGGGACTCGCACCCTGGCTGCAGGCTCCCTGGTGAGCCCAGGGGATGTGGATCCTTCACCTAGACTGTTCACTCTAGCCAAACCCTGCCCCGCCGCACTGACTCCAGAGACTTCTGACCCCAAGGCCTCCGTGTTTCATCAGATCCCCTTGCTTCTAGGGGGCTGGCTGATCTCCCTACAGGGGAGGATGAGGACAAGCAGGCCATGCTGAGCCCTCCCCGAGGAATCAGCATGCTCCCAATGGCTTGACCCTGAACCAGAGCCCACCAGGCTCTGAGGCTTTGCAGGTTCCTCTGAGGCTGGAGATGGGGTGGCTGTTGAGCTCAGCAGTGGGGGCCAGATGCCAGCAGCCGGGGACACGGCAGGGGCCAGGTGCGGGCAACCAAGGGACACAGTGGGGACCAGGTGCCGGCAGCCGGGGGACACTGAGCAGCCTCGACTCTAAAGGTCACTGCTCATCATGCTGGACTTGCATTTCCTGCAACTTCTTCCTGCAGGCTCAGGGGCACGGACCCCCAGGACTCCTTTGTGTGTGATACAGGAGAGGTGCATGGAGCAGTATGTGATATGGGAGAGGTGCATGGAGCAGGATATGCAGCCTGTCACGAGGCTCCCCACCTCCCGCTGTGTGTGCTGTCCACTGTGCCACGGTCAACAGCATGTCCTCCAGGAATACCTCCAGTGCCCCATTCCCTCTGCCTCCCTGGGCTTCCCAACAAGCAGCTGCACAGAACTGTGTAATCAGCTCTGAAATTGCATGGGGCCAAATCAGTCACAAATGCGAGTGCATCTCTGAGCTGTTTGTCTCTGCTCAAACTTTGATGTCTACGTTTTGGTGAGAAAGACGTCCTTCAGTGAAGACTAGCGTGGCTGTCCCATTAGGGAGGCTGCTGGCCGTGCCCCTGTTGTCACGAGAGCAGGACTGTCCTGACATGGTGGTCATCCCCGTGAGCCTGGCCCAACAGCCAGTCCACCCTGTCTGTGTCCCTCCCACATGCAGTTCCTGCGTTCAGCCAGCTGGAGGGAGGGAGGATCCATAAGCGCCCAGCAGGGCTGTGCCGCATGAGACTCGGTTTACAGGGAATGAATGAGGGCACCTGGTGGCTCAGGCGGTTAAGTGTTGGACCCATGATCTTAGGGTTCATGAGTTGAAGTCCTACATCAGGCTCTGTGCTGTCACAGAGCCTGCTTGGGATTTCTCTCTCTCTCTGTTTCTCTCTCCTTCTTCCCCTCCCCTGCTCCTGTGCACACATGCTCTTTCTCTCACAATAAAAATTAAATTTAAAAACTTAAAAAAAACCCTGAGAATCATGAAATATAAATAAATAAATGGAATGAATGAACTACTTGAAAAAGAGAAAGTTGCACCCCCATAAACAATGCTCAGAGGGTGCAAGAAACTGTAACCAAATGAGAGTGAAATATAGACCTTTCTTTTGACTTCAGAGTGAGAAAGGCCTTCTTGAGCATGAGAAGAAAATGTCAGTGGTCAAAGGCAAAATGCTACACGTGTTTATAGGGCATCTGGCAGTAGACCTCAGAAGTCTCAACCTCATCAAAGCATTGGCCCAATTTCTGGGCATTTATGCTAGAAAAATAACAGAGATGCACAAACGTCCTGGACAGAGGTCGTGACCGAAGCTTTATTCACAACAGGACAAAATTACGAGGCTTATAAATGTCCCCCAGAGGAGACCTGTTCTCAAACAGTGTTTCCAGGAAAATTTAACTGTTTAAAGATACAAGAAGACCTGGTGAAGAAAACGGGCTTGGAGCTCACACACTGGTTTGTTCCTCCTCCCCAGGCCTCACTAAAATGGCCATAAGTGAATGAGAGCGTACAAGGCCCAGGGGAGAGTCTTCAGGAGAAGCCGGGCACAGATTACAGCAGACTTCTGGAAGAAAGAAAACAGATGAGTGAGCTGGGGGCTCCAGCGAGTAGTGCAGGGTGGGGTTCAGCAGACCCCCAGCTGAGACCACAGCTGGAGCCCACAGAGGTGGCTGTGGACTGGATTGCGGCCCCGAAATCCACATGTGGGCACCCCAACCCCCAGGACCACAGAGTGTGACCGTGTTTAGAGACAGCCTGTAAAGAGGTGATTTGGGTAAACTGAGGCCACTGAAGGGCTCTGATCTAAGGGAGGAAGATGGAGGGGGCACAGGCCAGGCCACGTGCTCTGCTGCATATGTCCACAGGCCTCAAGGCCTCAACTGCCCCCTGCAAGGCGTGAAGCTGCTGTTCTGAGGTTCTCTATTATGTGGCATGCCCAGAAGGTAAGACCTAGCCCAGGTGTTTTCCCAGTCATGCCCACCAGCTTTAGCAAGGGGGGCACCACTGTTCTCTGAGCCTGTGCTCTGACGGAAGGTCCCGGGAACCAGAGCCCTATCAGCATCTCCGTGCTATGGCTTTCTCGTTGGACCAAAGCCAGCTGAGGGTGCCTGTGCTTGGACCTGGGACCTCAGACTTCAGGGACAGAGGTCTCTGGACACCTCGCTGGGTGGATGTTCAGCCACCCCACACGCGGCAGCATCCTGCGCACCTGTCACAAGCTGCACGCGGGCCCCAGCAACCTGAGAGGTGTGCGCACGGTGCCCACAAAGCTGGGGGCTTCCACCAGGTATGCCCGCGACAACACAGGAGATGAAGTGCCCTCTTGCAAGGTTGGCGAGGACCCCCAGCAGCCCGGGTGTGGGCTCCCAGCAGAAGTGAATCCTGAGGGGTCATGGCAAACAAGTGCTGGCATGTCCTTCGTGTTGGGACAGCAGGCCTTCAGCAGGAGCGGGCCCCCACCAGGTCTCCACCATGCACCTTAGAGCTGACAGGTGCCTACCTAAACACAAGCCAAAATTAATTCAAAGTGGCTACAACAAAACGCTGAGGTCTTCAGCTGCCCCGGCCACATCTCAGATGTGGGGAAGCAGACACGGCCGGTGGCTACTGCAGTAGGCAGTAGAGGCACAGAGCATGCCCATCAGGGCCTCCCGCTGGTCAGTGCTACTTCAGATGCATTTGTCCACAAGATCTATCACACACTAAGGGCTGCAACCTCTGCCAGGTACCAGTGATACAGCAGAGAACAGGCAGGCAAAATTTTGCCTTCTTGAAACTTACATTCTACTATGAGGAGACAAATAATAAATCAGATAGGTAGATAGACACACAGGAGGTAGGTAGATTAATTGATAAATGATAGATCAATAGGTGATAGATAAATGATAGGTTGACAAATGATAGATAGATGACGGAGAGATAGAGAGATAGATGATAGATAACATGATAGATAAATAGATAGATAGATAGATAGATAGATAGATAGATAGATAGATAATAGATGATGGGTGGGTGGATGGATGGATGTATGGATGGATAGATAGATAGATAGATAGATAGATAGATAGATAGATAGATGATAGATAACAGAAGATAGGTGATAGGCAGACAGATCCATAGATGAGTAGACAGACTGACAGGTGACGGGCAGCTACATGGATGACATGGAGATGACTCAGGAGAGCCCGAGGGGTGACACGTGGCACAGGACACTTAAGTCAGGGAAGAGGCATCAGGGGTCCAGGGGAGCCAGGTCAAAGAGAGCTTTGCTGGGACAGTGGCACGTGCTCCAGCCCAGAAGGTGATGAAGGCTGAGCTCTGAGCAGCCTTGGGTGGGGCACATGACATGCTGGAGGTCCGTGGGAGGTGAGTGAGGCAGAGCAAGGGGCGAGTCAGATAGCAGGAAGGCAAAGCAGGCAGACACATCAGGGCCCGGGGTGGGGTCGCTCAGCCAGTCTCATGAGGATCTGACTGCAGCGCAAGCAGGGAAGTGGGAACTGGAGAAGCTCGGCCAGCCCTGCAGGGATGCTGAGAGCCAGGTGGCCGCGGGGCTGGGCTGCCCTTGCTTGGCTCAGATGGGAGCACCAACGATGTGATGTGTGAGGTGTCACATTGGTCACTGACATCAAGGCTGGTACTGATGGAGACAGTCGCTGATGTGGCAGATTAGAATGAGCTGCAACCCGCATCTTGCAAAGTCAGCCCTGGATTCCAGACACCAAGGACTCCTGCAACAGACAGACAATGTACTGCACAGCAGCCACAGAATCCCTCCAGGACCAGCACACATGGACACAGCAGCCCCAAGGTGGCAGGGAGAGGCCACTGTGATCCCACGGACCTGCATGTCCATGCACAGAAGGACTTGCTCTGAGAAGCTTTGCCCCCAAACTCACAGAAACCAGGACCTTGCTGTCTGAAACCACTCTCTCTTGCCTGACAGAGCAAAGCCTCGTGCATCATTCTGACACAGATACGCAGCATTGGTTTCCAAACCCAGAGTGGTGGGCAGTTCCAGGGTGTCCCTGAGCTTCCCAACCCTAGATGTGTCCCCCTTGCAAAAGCCCAACCCTTGAGTGGGGGTAAACCTGTGAGTGTAATGGGGTCAGGTTACTGACCAGCTGGTTTTGAAAAAGCTGAATATCCAGGTGGGCTTGGCTCAGTCAGGTGACCCTGTACCTGGGACTAGTCCTCCTGGAGGTCACAGAGACTGGAGGAGTGTGAGAGGCCAGGAGGGCCAGGACATGAGGATCATTCTTAGATGCTGAGAGTAGTCCCAGCCAATAGCAGTGAGACAACGGGGACCTCAGACCTAGAACCACAAGGGCACAGTTCTGCCAATGATGCAGAAAATCACTGATGAGGAAACCCTGAGCAAGATTAATAGGGATTCAGACCAGCTCCTTCCCCAGTCTGGCCCCAGGATGAGGACACAGCCTGCCCACACCCTTGTTTTTGCCTGGTGAGATGCAGAGCAGAGGACCCAGCCACACTGTGCCTAGACCCCATCTACAGACTGATGTGACCCGGGAGTCTTGTGATGGGCTGGCCTTGTGCTGATTTGTTACGCGCCAACAGAAAATTCACACACCTGAGCTGAGCTTCGGTCAAGGGGTCCTTCGCAACTTGACTTTCCATGCTGATTTTCATTTATGGTTCCCACAGGCAAAGGCCATGGGGAGCAACGTTTCTCCCCAGGCTGCACTGCCCACCCCCAAGAGACCAGAACCTGCTGACTACTCCCTCCCTCCAGTCCCACCCTGCCCCACCCCCACAAAGACTGTCAGGGCCCCAGTTACTGATGGCACATGATATAGGGCTGCTTTGTCTCACAGAGGCTCTCAGGAAAACTCAGCACAGCACCAGGCCCCCCAGCTTCCTCCAGTTCTCTACAATGGTAAGCCAATGCACTCAAGGATATCTTGTTATATAAGGGTGCCCCTGGTGGTCTTATGTATTGGGCTTTATTAACAGTAGGAAGAACACTTCTAATGTCTGATCTTGACTCCTCCCATTTCTAAATCTGTCCCTTGGACACAGACACCAGTCATGGATCCTGACTCTGGTTCTGGTCTCCCTAGATAACTAATCTCAGGGTATCTGAAAGCTTTGGTGGGGAAGGCACAAACAGGGTGGACTGCCGCAGGTCCCTCAGCAGGTAGAGACAGCTGCTCCTGGTCTTGCGTTTCCCTGAGTGTCAATTCCTGCCACCCAGAGTGTGGAGTGACAGTAGGCACAGTGGCTCAGAGAGCTTTGTGGGCCCTGGACCTGTTGCTCTGGGGCTCAACCTGTGCCATCTTCTTAGACTCATGGATCAAACAGACCAGGGCTGGTTCTGGCCTCCCCAGCTCATATGACTCAACAGGAAGCTTGCACTCCCAGAGGAGCACAGACCTGAAATGTCAGCCACCTCACAACAAAAGCCACCAGACACCATTACCATCTGAAGCAGAAGTAGCATGACACATTGCGTAAGGAGATGACATGGAAGATGAGCAAGAGATCAGTGTCCAGGGGTTATTAGCCCCCTCCTCATCCCCAAGGTGCAGAGGGAATGTGGCAAGGAGCTGTGTCTGTCCCCTGGGGGCAGTGATGTGGCATCTCCTTCGCCACTGGCTGGTGTATCAGCAGATCTGTACCACAGACTTCAATGTGACACCCTATCCTCATGCTGCCAAGAAAAATCCTTCACCTGAATGACAATCAATGGACAACAAAATGGCACAGACATTGAACTTATCTGACAAGGAATTAAATGAAGCCATCAGATAAATGATTCACAGGCAATTACAAATATACTTGAAATAATGGGGGGAGGGGAAGAAATTGTCAGACAAAACATAGGAGATATAAACAAGAACCAAACAGAAATTTTAGAACTGAAAAATAAAAATATCAAAACGTGGGCTTCACAGCTGAATGGAAAGGAAGGATAAAAGACTCAGGGAATGTGAAGGCACAATGAAAACCACCCAATCTGAACATCAGAAAGAAAACAGAAAGTAAAGAGAAGAGCTCAAGGGACCGGTGGAAGACAGAAGGTCTCCTGTGTCACTGGAATCTTGGAAGGACAGGAGAAAGATGGCCAGGATGGAAAAGATTTCCCAAAGTTGGCAAAAGGTTTAAACCTAGAGAAGCTAAGAAAATTTAAGAAGCTGAGAAAACCTTGAGCAAGATTAATGGGAAGAATGCACAGCAGGACCCATCATTGTCAAATTTGAGAAAAATGAAGACAAAGAAAAAATCTTGAAAGGATCAAGAGGAAAGAGATACCTTACTGACCAGAGAAAATGATTTGAATTGTGGGGTTTTCTCATTAGAAACGATGGAAGCCAAAGGAAGTGGGGTATTTTTCAAGAGAAAGAAAAGAATTCTCAACCTCAAATTCTACGGTCAGCCAAAAAATCCTTCTGTAATGAAGAGAGACTGAAAACATTCCAGGGGGAGGAAAATAAAGAGAATGTGTCCCCAGTAGACCTGCTCTGAAATGATAGTTAAAAGAAGTTTATGAAAAAGAAAGGAAATGATGAAAGAAAGAATCAAGGAACATTATGGAAGAAGAAAGACTAAAATTGTAGGTAAATTGAATAGGATTTCCTTCCCCTCTTAAGTTTTCAAATTGTGTTTGATGGTTTAAGCAAAAATCGGGACACTGTTTTGTGTGGTTCTCAAAGTCTGTAGAAGGAAACGTTTAAGATGATGATGTTATAAATGAGAGATGGCAAAAGGATGTTTTTGAACTGGTAAAATATCTGGTAAAGAGATGTAACTTTTCTACATTATACTCAAACTCCAGTAGATTGTGTGTTACATACATAAAATGTAATACCTAGACTAACCAGTAAAAAAGCTTACAAAGTCATACACTCAAAAACACGGTAGAGAATATGATTTTTAAAACCCATTTTTATTCGGTTTTATTAGCAAGACTCATTTTACTCATACATGAAATAACTTTATTAAAATTATAAATTATTTCAAACACACACACACACAAACACAAAAGCACTGTAGATAAACTAAAATGGAATCCTAAAAAGTGTTCAAGTAACCCACAGGAATGTATGTAAAAGAAAATAGAGAAACAAAAGGAACAAACAGAAAACGAAAAATAAAATGTCAGGCATAGGCCTTAGCAATATATCAACAATTACATTAAATATAAATAGCTTACTTTATTTGTAATAGCTAAAATAACACAAATGACCAAAATATCCCTAACTAGGTGAATGGTTAATCAATCTCTAGTACACCCATTAAATGTAGTACCTACCAATACAAAAATAAAATAACTATTGATCCACTCAGCAACTTAAATTGATCTCAAGGCATTATGATGAGTGAAAGAGCCAATCTGAATAGGTCACATGGTGTATGATTTCATGTGTACAAATTTTGTGAAATGACAAAATTATAGAGATGAAAAATTGATTCCTGATGCCAGGGTAGGAATTTGAGGGCAGGGGTGGGAGACTCTATAAACAGGTAACCTGAGGGGGAGCTCTGTGGTGGTGAAAGAGGTCCATAGCTTGGTTGTGGTGGCAGTAATTACATGTAGATGACAAAATCATATCAGTGCCAATTCTCTGCTTTTGACATTGCTCTGTAATTATGTAATATATAGCCACGGGGGGAAATAAATGCAGGGTACATGGAAACTTTATGTACTATTTTTGTGGACCTAGTTATTTTTAAATAAAAAGTGTTTTTAATGGGTAAGAGATTTCAGAAGATACAACACCAAAGAGATTGCACAAAAGGCAAAGTGATCCATGAAAAGATGCTCATCAGAATTAGCCATTGGGAAATGTACATGAAGACCACAATAGGCAATCACTACATATCTCTTAAGACGGCTAAGATAAAAACAATCCCTGACAATAAAATGTAAAGTGTTAACAAGAATGTGGAGCAACTGGAACCTCTATGCTGGTGAGACATGGATGTCTCATTATATGCAAAATGGTGCAGCCGATCTGGAAAACTCCTAGATATTTATTCCTGGGAGAAACAAAACTTTTGTTCACACAAAAACCCACGTACACTAAAGTTTGTAGCAGATCCATTCATGATTGCCAAACACTGGTAAAAACCTAAATGTCCTTTAACAGGAGGATGGGTAAATGGGTCAACAAACATGGTGCCTCCTTATGTTGGAACACTCCCCAGCAACAAAAAGGAATAACTATTGATAAATTCAACAGTGAGACGAAACTCAAAGACGTTATGCTGTGCGAAAGAAGACAGTCTCAAAGAGTCACATGCCATATCATTCCATTTATACGACATTCTCAGAAGGACAACATTATTGAGAATGGAGAATACATCAGTGGTCTCCCGGGGTTGTGGACAAAAGGAGCCACATAGGGAGTTTTTGGAGGTGATAGAGTAGTTTCATAAGGTTGTAGTGGTAGTTCTACACTGTGGTAAAATTTCATGAAACCACACACACACACACACAGGACTTGCATCCAAGATGTATAAACAACTTCTACAAATAAAAAATAAGGCAAAAATATCAATGAAATAATATGAAATACTCAAACAGATACCTCAAAGTAAGAAGGTACATAAATGTCATTAGAAAAAAAGCAGATGAAAACCACATGAGCTACCACCTCACACCCACTAGCAGAACTAAAATCAACATGACACCAAGACTTTTGCTTCCATCTGACACAGAGGAATAGGGCATGGATTTGCCTTCCTATATAAAACAACAACAAAGAACAGGACAGTAATGAGAAAAATATGTGAAACGACAGAGAGTGAGGGCCAAAACATGCAGGGGAGTTATCCCTAAAAGGGGGGAAGCAAACAAGCTGAGCCCTACAATTGTCAGGCCAACTGGGGAGAGTCCCCAGTGCCAAAGGGTGGAGGACCCAGCAGGAGCCCTCAGACCTCATGGAGTTAAGGAGACACAGTTGGGCGTCTAGGAATCCAGACTGGCTGGGGCTCACAGGACAGAGCACCAGAGATAACAGAACTGTGTGGACACTACTCCCAAGATCTGCAGAGTGCTCCCTCAAATCATGCGAGTGCTGAACAGCACATTTTACCAAATATTGAAGAAAAATTCTAACAATTCTCCACAAACTTTTCTAGAACATTTAAAAGTTTATAATAGGGGCCCCTGGGTGGCTCAGTTGATTGTGTCCAGCGTCAGCTCAGGTCATGATCTCACAGTCTGTGAATTTGACTCCACATTGGGCTCTGGGCTGACAGCTCAGAGCCTGGAGCCTGCTTCAGATTCTGAGTCTCCTCTCTCTGCCCCTTCCCTTCTCATGCTCTTTCTCTGTCTCTCAAAAATAAATGTTAAAAAAAATTTTTTAAGTTTGTAATAGTCATGAACGGTCCATGTGGCCAGAATCATCCTGATGCCAAACTCAGACAGATATTATAAGAAAAGAAAATACCAGACCAACATCCCTCATGAACACAGATGCCAAAAATCTTAACTAAGCGTTAGTGTATCCAACTGAACAATATATAAAGAGGACAGTACCTCGGGACTAAATGGGATTTATCCCAGGAATGTAAGGTTGGTTTGATATTTAAATATTATTAAAATTTGGTATTTTAACAGATCAAAATAATACAAACTATCAATTGTCTTGATAGATGCAGAAAATCAATTGACAAATTCTGATATTTGGATAAAAACTCAGCCCACTAAGAATACAAGGGAACTTCCTCAACTTGATAAAGGGCATCTATTAAAAAAAAACAAACAAAAAACCTACCACTGACATCATACTTAAATGACACTGCATTGCTTGTATCCCTAAATCAAGAACAAAACTAGGTTATTGACCCTCACCACTTTAATTCGTCACTCTCCTGGCATTTCCAGCCAATGCAATAAGGCAAGAAAAAGAAATGAAAGATATCCAGAATTGAAAGTGAGACATAAAAGGGTCTCTATTGACAGATGACAGGATGTCTCTCTAGAAAATCCCACAGAATCTATGGGGAGAAACAAAACCACTAGAACTAACAAGTGAGTTTAGGAAGGGTAGAAGCTCAATGTACTAAAATCAGTGGTATTTCTACACAGTAGCATCAAAGAATGGAAACAGAAATGAGAAAAAATAGTTCCACTTCAAGGAGCGCCTAGCCTGTAGCCTAAGAGGAAGGAGCTGGGCTGTAGGGCAGATGGAAGATTCAGAGACAAGGGATGGTTGCTGAGTCCGGACATGGGAACACATGTTTGCTGACTCTCCTGGACCAGCTGGACTGGTGGAAAACCCTGTCCCCTAGAGCAGGAGGGAAGCTAGCCAATGGGGAAGCTGGGTGGAGAGACTTGCAGAGCAGGGAGTTTGGGGTGGAGCTTTTCAGGACGTATGTCAACATGTCCCAACTCAGCCTGAGAACAGCAGGATGGAAGGGGTGGCCAGCGGAGACCCTGGCCGGCCCTGCTCAACCCTCCTCACCCACATTGCCCAATGGAGAGGTGTGGTGGGGATGACACCCGACCTCTTCAGCCCAGGGAGGGGCAGTGGAGGGATGCATGCTTCCCCTCACTCTTGCTGATGGAACCAGGGGGTGGCACTGAGGGTGCACAGAAGGAGTGGGGGTCTTGGTGGGGAGGGAATCACAGACTGTGTGTAGGTCGTGGGCAATACTGCAAGGGTGCCACCACCCAGACCCTGATGCTCTGAACGCCCACCCCATGGGCGTTAAACTTGACCCCTAGGGCCTGAGCTGTGACTCATGCCCTGAGGGTAGTTGTCTGGGATCAAGCAGTTTGCCTGCTGCATCCAATGCAGACCAGCCAGGGCTGTGGGCACCGGTTACCAGGAGGAGAGGGATCCGCATTTGTGGGGCTGGAATGCTGAGGGCTGAGGAGGGGCTGGGCCAGCTCCACCCACAGCTGAGCCCAGATGCCTGCAGGTGGGGGACCTGCAAGTGACTCCTGGTGGCCGGACAACACTACGGCCCTCAGCATCTCCACATGGTGGAGCTGACGGCCCAGAAGCGTGGCTGAGCAAGCCCATAGCACATTGGGCAGAAAGGCTGGGCTAAGAAGTCCTTTAGCAGGTGAGTGAGACCCCAGAGAAGTACAGACCCCTGAACAGCTGACTTGCAGTCCACATAGTGGGGATAACAGGACTCTGCCATGCTTATCTTTACCCCCACATTCTGTTTCTTTATGGATCTAAGATTCTCCAGCCCTGGATCCCTGCTTTGGGAATCATACGATGCCAAGATCTGATGGCTGCACTCTCCAGCTGCTCTGAGCCCCCTGACTTTGTAGCTGGGTGACGCCAGCACTTTGGGAGTGAATTTGCTCCTTCACGGATAATGCACTGTGTGGCTACTTGGGGACCTAGAACTTGGTGTCCCACTTCTGTGACTTCAGGATTCCACCCTTTCCCCCCCAAATTCCCACATCATGAGGCCACTTCCGTCTGTCAGAGTGAACAGGGACAGTGGGCTCAAGAATAACGCAAGCTTCGGCGAGCATAGGGTCAGTCACGCCAGCTGGGTGGCCATGTCCTAAGTGGAGTAGAGACAGGAGGCTGGGTGCCCACAGAGTGAGGCGCATGAGCTAGGGCTACACACCCCAAAATGTGCAGAGGGTCTGAGCTGTGGGAGACACTCACTCCCTGAGCCTTTGATGGCATCCTTCCATGGGATGCCCAGAGGTGCAGGCTGGCAATCCCCTGCAGAAAGGCCCTGGAGGTGTCTGGAAGAGGGGTCTCGACACCCCGGGGTCCCCTGTCACTTCCCTGAGCCCAGTTCCTCCCAGGGCTCCAGTGTCGGCTGGGGCGGATCACCCACCATGGAGTATGATAACTTGAGACGGATGTCTTGGTTCTCAGAAGGTCTGCCCCAAACTCTCAGGAACCCAGGCAGAGATGAGCCCAGGGGCCATGTGTGCTCCCATGGGAACACGCCCATCTCACCCCATCCTGGCTTCTCTTGCTGCCTTGAGGCCCCAAGCCCCACCAGCAGCATTCAGATATGGAGGACTTTACTTTTGTGGCAAATGTAATCCACAGAGACCCCTGACCTGCTCTGGGGGCACAGGGGAAGTTGACAGTAAGCTGTCCTGAGCCTCCTTGGACGTGCCTTCCCAGGGCACTGGGGGACCAGGGCCCCAGAGCATGTGGATTGTCACTGAACTCAAACAGCCTCAGGCAAATTGACTGATGTTACAGCCTAGCTTTACACAGAGAACCTTCTGGAAACCAAGAGGAGGTGACTGGGGAGGAGACGCTCTTAGAACACAACACAAGAGGGAAACTGTGGCCCAGTGGTGATATCAGACCCTCTCCCTACCCCTGCCCCCCTTGCTGTCAGTAGAGCCCTGGTTCCCAAACTGTGTGCCAAGGCACCTTAGGGTGTCTCAGCAAATCCTGAAAGGTGCTGGGGCGGGGGGGCATTTTCCATGCTCAGAGACACACTGCAGTGGCCTTGTCTGTGGGAGAGACATACACTGCCTCTGCTGGGCCCCTGGCTGCTGCTGCGATAAAGAGAAGGTGGGGGTGACATGAGGGCCCTCACTCACCCCCTCCCCACATAATTGTAGTCATGGGAGAATGAATTACAAAGTGTACTTTTTTCAAAGACCTGCTGATTACTGCGCTTGTTGTATGGACCAAGTCGCTTGCTAAGCCACACCACCGGGTGTCTCTCTCAGCCTGGGTTCTGTGAAAAGTGTTGAGGGGCAGAAAGTCCTTACCTGGCGAGTAGCTGTCCCTGGCTGACCTGTGGGTGGAGCGGGATTCCGGGCCCCCCCTTATCTCACAGCCACAGGCTCCAGGGCTCTAGGAAGCAAGTGAGCAGGGCTACAGTCTGCCCATCCCCCAGGGACACAGGGGCTCACACACCACCACTGACAGCGAGTTCAGTCGCTGCCCTCCCATCTGGCCTCCCAGGCTCCTGGGACTGCGCCTTCTTCCCCCTGGGAGCGCACCCTGGGACCCTTTCTCGGGGTCATACNGCTCCCTCTGCGAGACAGCAGGGGGCGCTGCTGAGAAACAGTCCTCAGCCACAGCGGGCTCCTGGAGGCAGGGAGCCAGGTCCCCTGTGGCTCCACAGAAGCGTGGCACAGAGCAGACACATGCCAGGCTGGACTCTACCCTCGTGCCAGACTGCAGAATTTCCCGCTGAAAGTCAGGGAGTGGGAACGAACGTTACCCCACCCCCGTGCTTCTGGGAACACCCACAACGCCCATTCTCCGTCTGCGGTGCCTCCTAGGATCCATGGAGGGCTGGTGGTCCCTGCCATCCAGACCCAGGAGGCCCTGCCAGGCCAGCCTTCCCTCCAAGGTCTCTCACGCAAAGACCGCAGTGGGGTAAGGAAGGGCTGTGGCAGCCCCCGGCCCGGGCCGCCACCATGCAGCTCAGCCAGGCTGCAGCCTTCCCAAAGGCTTGCCAAGATGCACATCCCTAGGAGGCTCCCCACTCTCTCCCCCTACACCAGAAAGGGCTGCCCAGCTCACTCTCCCCGGACCATCACCTGCATAGCTGAGGGAAGGGACCAGGGAGGGAGAAGCCAGTGGCTGAGGGAGCCCAGGGGGACCTGGCGGGTGAGGACACTGTGCCCAACAGCTCCATCCCCTTTGTGTGTGCAGAGCCAGCAGACTCTGGGGACTCCCCATAAGGGCTCTAATCCCCTGGCCCCACAGCTGAGAGGTGGAGGCGGGTCCCCCACCCCACTCCCACAGCCCAGGCCCCCGGTAATGCGATAATTGGGTGGGATTTTCACTGAGAGAGAGGGGAAGTCCAGAGGTGGGTGAGCCAGCTCCCCTCCCACCCACCCCACTTCATTCCAGAATCTTCCCTCCTTGCCTCCGCAGGTGGGGGGTTTGCGGTGACTGGAGGCGAGGGGGGGTGCAGGTAGAGGGTCTGGGCATGCTTAGACTTAACTGGAACCCAAAGGCGGTGTGCAGGAAAGTTTCCTTGAAAGAGAAGGGCTCTCCTCCATATGCGAGAAGAGACTCCTGATGTGTCACCCAGGCGACCCACCCCTGGGGCCGGCTCCCTCCCCAGANTGGAGGGACTAAGGCACCCCTGCCCAGAGAAAAGGCCACAAGCCCATCCCACAGGCTCTCCATGGGGACCCCACACTGCAGGCCAGGTGTCGAGGCATGGCTAGAGAGGACTCATGGGGGCAGCAGGTGACCCACAAGAAAAGAGACATCAGAAAAGACCCCGGACTTGGGATTTCTAGCTGCAGGTTGCTCTCCTAAACTCCACAGCAGTGACATGAATTCCTGTCTTCGGGACTGACTGGTCTCCCCTGGGGAGCACTTGGCAGGCACAAGTGCCTTTCACCTGGGGAAGCTGGGGACACATGGAATTGAGTCGTCTCCTCCCAAGTTCCCCGGGGTCCCTCTGGCCTACCCCGGAATATGCAAGGAGGGTGTCTGTTCGATGGGTACTGGCTAGCTGCTCCTGGAAACTTTGGATAGATCACTTTCCCTCTCTGGTCTGCCCTTCCCCCATTAGCTAAATCATAAGGCTTACCTAGGTCGTCAGAAATCCTTTGTGACGAAGAGACTAGGAGCTCTGGGCCGCCCCAGAGACTGGAGTTCCCAGGGCGAGAGATGCCAGGCTGCAAGGCCCTCGCTGGGAAGCGCCCGGGGCTGGGAGTCTTCTTTCCTGGTGGGGTGCGGGAGAGAAAGTGGAGGCGTCAACACCTGCGCTCCAGACAGCCCGTGTCCCAGTGCTGACCTTCGGACAGGGGCCCGCACTCTGACTGCCCACCCAGCCACTGTCCCCAGGGCAGGCCGTCTTCATCACCGCGGGTCTCCACAGCCGAGCCGCGCGATCAGTTCGGTTCATAGCGAACCAGCGAGGAGCAGCTCCAGGGACTGGCCTCGAACGAACAGACCCCCCCCTGGCGAGGAGATGGAAGAAAGGGAGAGCAGACTCACCCCTTTGAGAGCGAGAGACAGAGCGCACGACAGAGCAGGAGTAGGAGCGAGAGCCGGACCGTGCGTCTCACGGCGAGCGCAAGGCGCGCGGCGCTCCACACCACAGCTCGGCCCAAGAGTCTCGAGAAGGCGCTGCCCTGGGGTTGGGAGGGAACGTCTGGGACCACCATCCAGATCCCCGCCGGCCGCCCGACCAGCGGCCCATCTGGCACAGCGCGGCCCTGGGAGCTGGCGCACCCCGTGCAGC
>NW_027528811.1:113791-138420 GCF_008692635.1 Crocuta crocuta
CCAGCGCCGCCGCCCGCCAGCTCCCAGGGCCCGGCCCGCCCCGGCGCCCGTGCTCTCGGGGCGGACTCCCGGCCCTTCGCGCTCTCCCGCCCGGCGATGGCCCTGCTCGGATACTTCTTATTCCTCTACGCCCTGAAGCAGGCGCTGGGCAGCTACCCGATCTGGTGGTAAGTGAGCGGCCACAAGCCGCCGCCGTCCCCTCGGGCAGGGCCCCGCGGTGGCCCGGAGCCCGCGCCCTGCCCCTCCGGCTCCGCAGCGCGGGCGGGTTGTTTTCCTTGGCGGCCACTTTCGACCTGTTCGGGCCGGGGCTGGGACTAGGTGTCGGAGTTCCGGGGACATTGGTGTCCCGGGCCTTAGCGGAGCCCCTGGCGTCGGAAGGGGCGCAGCGGCTGGGGAGAGGCGGGAACGCTGTCTGCGCAGATGGCACCCACAGCCAGGCAGCGTGAGGCCGAAAGCAGCTGCGCGGACGAGCGGGCGCAGCGCGGGGAAGAAGGAGACGTTCCTCACGGACCCGGTCTTACACGCACGCACACCTTCAAACAAAGTCGGGGAGACAAGACCCAACAGCTTGGGGCAGCAGCGCAGTTATGTAAAGACAGCGGGACCTGCCGGGAGTGGCGGGATGGACCACTGGGGCTAGCACCAGCCCTGGCCTCTCGGGCTCTGGGTGGGAGGTAGGGGGTGCGGCCCGAGGGGCTTCTCCGTGAGCCTCTGTCTGGACCGGGAAGGAAAGAGGGGCCACTGGGGAAGAGAGAGAAGGCTCTCGAGTGGAGCCGCACATCTGAGAGCCCTGGGGGCTGCATGGTCCACCCAGCGAAGGCACATTTCAGCGAGATCCTCCTGAATCTGACGATGGACATGCCGATGAACTAAAGGAAGGGTCCCGGGTATCCATTGCACAGATATGGCGTGTGTAGGGGGTTAGTGTTACCCTACCTTCGGTATCTAATTTGGCAGAGCTCCCACCGGGAAGGTCACCTGCCGCAGGGAAAGGAGGCAGGCAGTGTGCCGGGTTACGCTCTGAGAGCCCCAAGATTCTAGGATCACAAGTGGGGACATGAGACCAGAAGACCCGGAGTTGTAGAGAAGGCTCCCCACACCCATGCTTGCGGGCTCTCTCTCTCTCTCTCTCTCTCTCTCTCTCTCTCTCTCACACACACACACACACACACACACACACACAGGAACCTTCTACTACGGCTTGCCTGGAATTATAATAATTACGCCGAGGGGAAGGGGGGGGAACCGAGCGAGCTGAAGTACATCTAATCCGATAATAATTTTTCTCTTCGAGATGGTTCAGGAGCAGGGGAGCCCGGGTGGGGACGCGGGTCCAGGCACAGCCAGGCGGGGCGGGGCGGAAGGGGAGGCCGGGGCCAGTCCAGGGGCCTGCGAGAGGCGGCTGGGCGGCAGGCGNCCGAGAGAGCCCCGCGGCCGCCGGGTCCCGCGCAGGCTTCTAATTAGAACCCGCCACCGCCGCCGCCGCCGCGGCTGCATTCCTGGGCGCAGGAGGAAGCTCCCTTCGCCCCCGCGCAACTCCCGAAAAGAAGGGCCCGGTCACCAGCCTCCTGGCTGCCCCACACCTCGGGATCTTTGTTCTGTTGCCCCTGAGGCTCCCTTGCCTTGGCCCCCTCCAACACAGGTATGCCCCTTTTCTCACCTGGGCCACATGTGTTCTATCTGAACGCACCCGCACATGCTCCCGTGCAACCCTGCGCTTCCCAGGTTAGCCGGGAGGGGCCCTTCGGTTGGGCAGTCCACCCTAACACAAGTCTGGACCAGCCCTTGGCCCCAGAGAGAAGGGGTGCCCCCGAACCCCCGCTGTGCTCCTGGTGGGATTCTCACACTCCGGAATTCTGCTTCCTGAGGAGAAGCGTATCTGGCAGACACAACCTCAGGGCTCCCTGGGGACAGCAGATTTACCCTCCTACGTCCCTTCTGCCCCAAGACCAGCCACGAGGGAAGGAGCCTTGTCCCCACAGGCTCCCAGGCAGAGTAGACAGGAGGGAGGGCTCCCAGAGAGAGACTCGGGGTTTTCTAGCTGGGGAAACCTTCCTGTCTTCACGCCCTGCCTGGAGGACCTTCCCTCCGGTGGCTCCTCCTCTCCCCTGCTCTCCCCTCCTCCCCCTCCCCCCCCCCCCCCNCTGTTTCATCCTCCCTCCCCAGCGAAGCTGCCTCCCCCCTTCTCCCCATACCTTGCATATAAAAGTGAAAGTAACGGGGGCTTTCTCACCTGCCGGGACACCGAGGAAACAGCCCAAATCAGGAGTAATTAGGCTTTTGAAGTTGGTGCGGCTCCTGGTGGGAGGGTGGAGGAGCTGGCCAATGGCCTGGTGGGAATCCCAAGGGCCACCCGCTACCCAGCGCAGGGCGGAAGCGTCCCTCACCCGGCCCTCACCCTAGGTGCCAGGGGAGGTCCCTGCAGAGCCTGACAGTCGCAGCCTCAGTCCCACGACCTGAACGCTGAGAGGGTGCCTTGTGGGCTCCTCGTGCGACCATGTGACAGGCAGGGGGCACCCAGGGAAGGGACCAGAGAGGTGACAGGGCTGCACCACTCCCCAAGCAGACAAGAATCTCACAGAATTAGAATTAAGCAAACACAAGACGGCTTCAGGGTCACGGGGACGCACCGGACTTGGAGAGCACTACCAGTAGGCACCAGGGCTCTGTGCTGTGCTCTGGGCCCTTCCTCCTGTGTCCCCAGAGTCTGGCTGCCGGTATCCCGTAACCCTCTGGGCCTAACCTGGGCCCCCTACTCCCCCGCCAGGCGGTTCCGCCCCATCGCCTGCCCTCTGCCTCACTGCCCTGCAGGGACAGCCCCCGTGGCCAGCAGCTGCCTTGTGTTCACCAACACAAAGAGCCTGGCCCCTCACCTGTCTGAGTTGGACCCCGCGTTCCACAACCTCTGTGCTGAGAGCAGATGCTGGGCTGTCCAGGACATTCCCCTGTGGGTCCGCTGGGTCAGATCCGAGGCCTGGGATGTGCTCCCGCTGCGGTGCTCCCTGGTTCTCCCCCACCAGAGCCACCTCACCGTCCCTAGCCACTGCCCCCACACATACTCACTATGGCACAGGGACCCTGCTTGCCCCCAGGAAGGCCAAGTCAGCAGCAAGTGCCCCTCCCAGAGCCTCGCCTCTGCACCGCCTTGTCCTGTGCCATCCCTCAGGGCCCCACATGGGTCTCCTCCCCGTTTGTGGGGAGCATTCTGGAGGTACCCCCATGGCCCCAAGGGTGAGCAGCCAGGATGAAGGGTGGCCTGTGTCAGATGACTCGGCACCTAAGGGCTGACCTGCTCAGGCAACAGTGTACACACTCAAGACTTCCCGAACTGCCCTGCCTCTGGTGACTGCACCCCTGCGCCCCTCCCCAGGGAGGCCCTGCGCGTCATTTCTCCAGTCTGCCTGCCACTGTGTCTCTCTTTCTGTGTCTCTGTCTCTCCTTGTCTCTGTTTCTCTCTGTGACTCTGTCTGTGTCTCTGTCTCTCCTTGTCTCTCTGTTTCCCCTTGTCTCTGTCTCTCTCTGTCTCTCTGTCTCTCCCTGTTTCTCCCTGTCTCTCTGTGTCTCTGTCTCTCCCTTTTTCTCCCTGTCTCTCTCTGTCTCTGTCTCCCCCTGTCTCTGTCTCTCTCCCTGTTTCTCTGCCTCTCTCTGCAGCCCTGAGGCTGGTGAGGACAGTAGTGAGGCCATAAGACCAGAGGAATCCAGACTCTAGGTCACCCCTCTGGTGTTGTAGGATCTCAGGGTTGGGGCAGCCCGCAGTGGTCATCGTTCTGTCAAGGGCCAATGGGAGAAATGGCCAAAGGTGAAACATGCATGGTCAGAGCCACCAGGTCCGCATCTGCCTCCCCCACCTCGGGCTCCCCAACATGGCCGCCCACACACTCCCAGCCCCGCTGTCCCTGCGTCTCTCATGGGGGCACCCTTTTTCAGAAGATTTTCTGTTTTATTTGCATAAACCTGCTAGAATCCTTTGTGGCAGGCAATACAATGGGGGAGGAGATGGAGGAAATGGTCTTAGTTAGAGAAGAGCTGTAAACCCTGTAAACCCACACTTTCCTGGGCTCCTGCACATAGATGTCCAGCCCCCAGGGGCCCAGCCATCCTCCTGCGGGCATGGCCCAGGATGGAGCGCAATGAAAGAAGCAGTCACACTGCACGTAGCCCCCAGGCCAGGGACCATCCTGGGACAGTTGTCCATGAAGACACACAAACAGAAGTGGAAGACAGGGGACGCTTGGGGATGCCCTGGCTGATGTGACCTGTTTGGGTTTTGTATTATGTAGTTTTCTCATGCAGCATTTTCATGCGCTTTGTAATAATGGATTGGAAATTCGAAAAGCCCCAAAACCCAAGTCGTTAGGTCAGGCAGCATCTTCTACGTCACGCGGCAGGCCTGGGTGGGCAATCTCACCCGTGGAGCAGCATCCCTCTGCAGTCAGCCCCCCAGCACTGGCCACACGCAAGAGTTTGCATCTGCCTTCCAAGCCTGGTGGAGGACTGAGAAGTCTCGGGAGGCGGATTTGGGCTCCACATGGGCTTTCTGAAGGTGACGGTCTTGCCCACACAGTGCTGGGAGGTGGTGAGCTGCCTGTCATGGGGAGCAGGAGCAGAGGCCCAGGAAGGCACCGCACCCCGGCCCCAGACACCTGACACACACACACACACCCCCAGCTCTGCAGCTGTTCAGTAAGATCCTGTCAACCCAGGAATGAATGAGTGAGCGAGTGGATGATGGATCTTTCCTGTGGAAAACAGAAGCCTCTCGGGTGGGCTCCTCCCCGGGACACCTCCTGGCTGAGTTCCCTGCTCCAGGGCCGGGTCCCCACGACAAACTGGGCAGCGCTGCCTCAGCCTCCTTCCCAGCTTTCCCAGGTGACACCCTGAAGGTGTCTCACGCTTTGGTGCCTCCACATTCCTTCCCCGATGAAACGTGCTGCAGCCGCCCAGGGAGCGGGCAAATGCATGGCCGCGGGCACAGGAGCCTCTGCCCGCCTGCCAGGACTTGCTCAAAGTATGTGTCAGTAATCCCGGCTCAGCCGGCGGAGCTGGGGTGGGGGGACTACAGGCAGGGAGGGGACCCAGCACGGACCAGGGTCCTGCAGCCCCCCACGGGCCTCCCAGTGCCCAAGCTACACATGCTCCCACAGGGGTCTTCCAGGCAGAAGGGGGCAGGAGTGTGGAAGCACACGGGCTCTCCCCGTGGTCCTCAGCACTCGGAGGGTGCAGAGAGAAAGCAACCACAGAGGACCCTTGGCTAAGCTCTTGGCTCCTGTGGCTCCCAGAAGGCTCCATCCAGACAGGACACAGCCCTCTGTCTTCCTGGGCAGCCCTCAGGGCTCGGTGACACCTCACACATTGTCCCCAAGGTGGAGACCCATGGGACCAGCCGGCACCCTCCTGGGCAAAGCCCCAGGGTAAATTTGGGCCCCTGACCTCCTTGCTCCCCCGGGGCCTGCATGCCACTCTGTGCCCTCGAGGACAAGAGAAGACGTGGCCAGCCTCGGTGGGGCCCAGAGAAGTTGGCTAGCAGGGCAGGGGCCACAGAACACTCCCTGGAGAAGGTTCATATGGACTGGCCATGCCACGCTCAGCGCCCCTTCTGGAGCCTCAGACAGGGTGGGCCCCCCACCTTGTTGGAGTGCTAGGGAAACTGAGGCCAGGGAGGGAAGTCGGACACCATTAAGCAAGTGAGCCACGGAGCCTGGGCCCACGTGCTGTGTCCCCATAGGCCTGGCCAAGCCCCCACACACAGAGCCCCAAAGTCTCTGCTCGCTGGCCCCAGAACACACAGGGCCACAGACGAGGACAGAGCAGAGGCCACAGCCAGTGGGCGCCCTGTGCCTGCTGAGACTTACTGCAAAAGGAAACCCAGCCAGGCTCAAAGACACCTAAGAGGCTGCCACCCCATGAGACCTGCGGACACAGTACACAGGTGCCTCCCCCGTCTGTGGGGAGAATGGGCGCCTCCGGCCCAGTCACTTCTGTGCCCCCCACCCCCGCCACACCTTGGCGATAAAGGCCTGCAGGTGACGGCCATCAGCCCATCCCTCCACTGCGTGTTGCAGCCAGCACCTCCGCTCCACCCTGAGCAGGACGGCCTGGCACGGCGCCCGGACATCCACAGCACTGCCCTCACGGGAGGGAGAAAACCATTAGTGTTGGCGGGCGGCGGGCGCGGCTCACGTGGCCCCAGCCACAGGCTGGGACTGGAGTCCAGGGGCCGCTTTCCAGGCTGCACGCATGTGCGCTCTGGGTTGAAGGTGACATCCATCCCCCGTTTTATAGAAACAAGCTATTATTAATCTATTAGGCAATGGGAGCGTTGTGAGGACCCTGGAGGGCTCCCCCAGTGGGCCATCTTCCACTGAGGACCCGCCCAGTGGGCCATCTTCCATGGAGCATTCCCCCAGTGGGCCATCTTCCACGGAGGGCCTGCCCAATGGTCCATCTTCCCCGGAGTGGGCCATCTTCCCCAGAGGACTCCAGTGCCGTACACATTTCCCCAGATTATGTGAGTGCCCTACAGAGGTGTCTGCCCCGCCTGAACCTGCCTCTCTGCCACACATGGTCTGAAGCTCAGGGACCTAGTCCCAGGCCTGACAGGGAGGGGGGGGGCACCGCCACCTGCTCTGGACATCAGCCCCTCCACCCTGTGGATAGCCCTGCAGAAAGTCTCTCAGGGCTGGGACTCCAGGGAGAGGCTCAAAGGAGGAGGAGGACCGTGTCCCAGGGTCAGGGCACTCTGGGTTTGAGGGGCCTTCGGGGTATGGGGCGTGACATCCAGACAGGGGCAGCCGGGTGTGGGCGCCTTCTGGGACGGCTCCCTGCGCTGCGGGGAAGTGCACTCATTCCTTACAGGCTGAATCACAGCACCAGGTGCAGGGTGAAGGAAGTGGGTGTAGCAAGGGCGGGGCGGCCTCCCCTCCCCCAGACCTGAGGGACCATGGCCCCTGCTGCCCATCGGGAAGGGTCGAGGCCTTGCCATGACCCAGAGAGAGGGACCAAGGCCTAAGCGAGGGACGGCAAGCTGCACACACACACCCTTCCCTGTCTGGAGCCATTTGCTCACCAGTAAAGGCTGTGAGGCTGAGGGCGAGATGAGGGACTCACTCGAAACCCAGACACCCAGAGACACCTCAGAGTGGTGCCTGAGGGTTGCAAGGCCTGGTCCATGCTGTGACCTCCCCTGGGTCCCCGCACAGTGGGGACGGAGGCCCCGGGTTCACCTCCTTGGAGCCTGGAGCTGGGCAGCCCCTGTGCCAACATCAGGGGTGAAACCTGCATACCTGAGTGTCGGCAGGGGAAACTGAGGCACAGCAGGTCTTTGCGCAACTGGCTGGGGCAGGCGCAGGCAGCCAGTCACGTCAGCCCACTGTGACCATCCTGCAAGGGACATGGGGCTGAGCGGGGCCCTGGGGACTCATGGTGCTGGCTGCGTGATGCGACATATATCCTACTTGTCGCAGACCAGTGTTCGCAGCCCCCAGACTCATGTGTGGAGGCTCGAGCCCCACGGGGCAGTGTTAGGAGGGGTGGTCCCCATGACGGTGCTCATGTCCTCATAAGGGGAAGAGCCCAGGGCTGTCTCTGCCCCTCTACATGAGGATCTTGAGGGGCCCAGGAAGGGGGTCCCCATCAGACCCCGAATGTGCTAGCATCCGTGCATTGGATGTCCCGCCTGAGCTCCATGAAGAATATGCGTGCTATGTAAGCCACCTGGTTGGTGGCATTCACTGGGGCAGGCCACTGCCTGAGACTCTTGTCCCTAAATGCTACTCTGCAAGCTGGTGTTTAGTGCATCTTGAGGGCATCGGAGTATGTGGAGAAGGGGCCCTTGGAAGCTGTCAGCCATATTATCACACAGGTGCTGGCCGGGTGTCTCCACCTGAGCCTATTTTCCTGGTCCAGGAGGTCCTGGGGCGCCATCCCCAAGGTTGTGAGGGTCACAGGGGTCACGCACTGGGCCAGTGGAGCGCCAGGCCACACAGGTGACGTGATGGGGCCGGCAAGGCCTGTGGGGGACACAGGAAGGGGCAGGAAGGACACCCGAAGGCCAAGGTGGTGGGGTGACCAGCACCCTGCTGGGCCCTGGACTGTGTGGGGAATTGTGTCCCCTGAGTGTCAGCAGCTGGTGGGGACAGGCAGCGGATGGCCGCCCTCTGCCCCTTACCAGTGGCTAGAGTCCACGGCTTGGAATGGCACACAGCGGTGCCCAGCAGGTGGCACATCTGGGCAACTCGTCTGGGGTCCCCACGGCGGTCTCCAGAGGCTTATTCACAGCACTAGCTCATCTGGGGAAGAGCGAGCTCCTGAGCTCTCCCACTGTCAGATGTGGGTCCTTGCGCTCTGCTGGTGACTGCCGGCGGGTCGTTCTCAGCTCCTGGGGGACATCTCGGTCCAGGGACATGGCCTCCCCACACAGAGCCAGTGGCTGCTCTGGACACCCCATGTCCCCGACCTCTCCTCCTGGACGGAGGCTGTGCTTGGAAAGCCGAGGGTGACAGGTGACCTTGATTCACGTCTGTAACCATGGCCTGGCATCCACAGCAGGGTGGGGCCTCCTCAGGCCGCTCAGCATCCAGACCTGGCGGGGGCGCCTCCTTCCCAGGACGCACAGCCCCGCAGCCCCTCATGGGAGTGCAAGAGCCTTGGGGTGCAGGGCCCCTAGGACAGGGAAATGACGTGGTTTATGCACCCGCCATGAGCAGCAGCCAGACTTGCGTCCCGTCGTGAGCAGAGGCGACAAGGGCAGGGTCTTCGCCCTAGGAGCTGATGTCACCGGGAGAAAGCAGATACTGCCATCTCAGATGCCAGCAGGGCATTCATCAGCCACTGCATCAGCTTCCTGTCTTGCCCTGTCCTGCCCCTCAGTCAGTCCCATTTCTTTCCCCTCTGCTTGGCCAGCAGTAACACAGAGATCCTTCCCTTATACCCCCCTGCACTGACAGCAGCACAGAGATCCCACCCACACCCACCCCTGCACTGACAGCAGCACAGAGATCCCACCCACACCCACCCCTGCACTCACAGTAACGCAGAGATTCCACCCTTACGTCCCCCTGCTCTGACAGCAACAAGGAGGTCCCATCCATACCCACCCCTGCACTGACAGCAGCATGGAGATCCCACCTGTACCCACCCCTGCACTGACAACAGCATGGAGGTCCCACNCATCACCACCTTCTTGGGACGTCCTTTCTTCTGGGATATGAGTCAGGAGCTCAGGGTGCATTCGGTGCCCTTGCATTTTATATGCTCGGAGAACTTAGGGGGGACATAGGACACAAAGACAGTGGTGCCCTCTCCCCCTCAGGGCTGCCTCCAGTCCTGCCAAGGCCCTCAGACAGGCCAGTACATCACCGTCCACTGGAGGTGATGAGCCACTGCACACCGCAGAGCCTCTCCCTGGCCTACTGTCCTGCCCCTGGCCTCACCCTGAAGGCCCCCACTTCCTCCCAGAGGGGTGTGGGTGGAAGGAGGGACTCACAGATTGTGGCTTCCTGAGTGCTGATAGATGGGGGACACCCACCTTCTCTGTAGATGAGGAATTTGGATCCCAGGGGTGTGGGGGGACAGTGCACGTCCAGCGTGGGTATTCTCCCCAGCTTTATGGAGACATAACCAACAGATAACACTGAGGTTGAGACGTACGTGATGATTTGATATATGTATATATTATGAAATGATCATCACAATAAGGTTTGTTAACACCAGCTGAATTTTTTATGCGATTTTTTTTAATGACTGGATTTTGCCTTTGAGGCCAAGCCACAATCTGATGTCCCACCAAGGCTCCCAACCACTTCTCACCCACAACGCTGGCCCCCTTCCGTATGGGACCAGAGACCCCAGCTCTCCACCTTCCCCAGGGAGGCTCTGCAATGCCCTGGCTATCTCTGGGACAAGGGAAACTTTCTGGAAGCAGTCCAAGGAGCATCAGGCATGGGGTCGGCGTGGGTGTAAGAAGAACCCAGCCAGGACTTGGGGTGGGGGGCTAGAACAGCTGGAGTGGCATCAGGCTGGCACCCTGGCCTTGCTGCCTGGCTCCAGGACATGGCGAGCCAGGGCCTGCCCGTCAGGAAGGCCGGCCAGGTTGGGGGGGAGCGGGCAGGAGCTGACTCAGCACCCCAGAACCAGGCTGCTGTCAGAAGCTGTGAGCTTGGAAGTCCCTGCTCCGCTCTCCCTAGGGCATGGCCTGGAGGGGCATCAAGGAGGCCTGATGGCATGCAGGCTCTGACCTGGGAGATGAGGGATCCCGGGGGCAGGCTCTGCACTGTCTGTCCCCTTCCCAGCCCCCGCTCAGAATGAGTCCTGGCTCTGGCATCTGGCCAGGAGGCCAGCACCGCAGGCCTGACGAAGTTTGTCTGAACTAAGCGGTGCCTTTCTTTTCCACGTGTCCCGACTCTCCAAGTAAAGAAGCACATTCCACCAGGAGAGAGAAATGATTGAGTGAGTGGATTTCCTCCCGGAGAACCCTCCCTGCCCCTCCTCACTTGAGCCAGGCCTAGACGGCAGAGGACAAGTCGGAGGGAGCCCGCAGGAGCCAGCCCCCCTTGAAAAGCCTGCACCAGACCATGACGTCAGACCATGTTGCATCCAGAGAACGGCCCGCAGTCAGAACGGTGCAGGAGCATCCGGGTGCCCACCGCCCCCGGCTGTCCTGCTGCTTACAGCCGCCTCCAACCACCCATCTGTTTATCTCACGTTGTTATGATGGCCCTGAGCACCCCTGAGCAAGCGGAATGGCTCATCAGTAGCAAGAGCTCCACACCTGTTTGAAATCACGGCCGTGTGGTCCCCGCCAGTGAGGCATCCTGGTTCGTGGAGTGGAGGAGCCTGAGCTACCGAGGCAGCCTCACCTGGGGTGACCAGCTCATCCAGCTTACAGTCCTGGGAAAACTGGGACAGTTGGTCCCCAGCCTCACCCCGCCAGCTGGTCCCCAAGGCACCTCTTCTGGGCTCCTGGATGCTCCGAGGTGCATGGATACAAAATCATCAGCTTGGCCCCCACAGTCACCTCCCTGGCCTGGTGTGGCCTCCAGGACAGGCCACAGCAGCCCTATCTCAGTCGGAGGCAGAAAGGAGGCTGGTGGGTGGCCAGCAGGTCCCCCAGAGGGAGGCAGAGGTGGACCCCTGTGCAGGAGGGCCATAGGGGCAGAAGAAGAATCCTAAACCAGAGTCCTCCACCCCTACCCAGCTCCTCCCCTGTGTTCTCTGCAGCTGTACCCTCACAAGGCTGCCTGGCTACTAGCTTCTGCAGGACCTACCCCCTCTCCCTGCTCCAGTCCCTCCACTCATTACAGGGAGCGTCACCTTAACCAGTTCCTGGTGACGTCCGCTGGTGCAGAGGGGAGGGGCACTGGCCTCCCCTGGGGCACATGGTGAGGAGCCCCAGCATTGCTTCGTGCTGGGTGCATGTGGAAGGTGGGAACTCGAGGGTTCACTTCAAGACACACCTCATGGCGGAGGCAGACTCTGACGTGAGCCTGGTGTGGGCAGAACCATCCTCATGTGGCGCAGGCACGGCCCAGGCTGGGGTCCCTGGGGCTGGCACAGGGCAGTGCGGTGGGCGGGCGAGAGGTGTAGGACTCGGCAGGGGCGGTATGGACGCACTGTGCTGGTGGCAGAGCTCTGAAGGAGCTCGGGCTGGGGGCGTTCGCCCTGTGTTTGTGGGTTCTCTGTGCAGGCTCAAGAAACAGGGGTGGGGGGGAGACAGGACTGATGCTGATGCCACCTGTCTCTCCCCATACCGCCCCCCTGTGTCCCCTGTCCTCTCTGCCTCCTTCCTGTGCTCCTGGCAGGCCTGTCTTCTCAGCCTGGCGGCCTTACTTACCCCATGGGCTAGGGGTCCCTCCCCGAGGGCAGAGAACACTGACGTTGGCCCGCAGGCCACCCCTAGCCCGGGTGCAGGGCTGTCCTCCCATCCTGCTCTGTCGTCCCCTGGGAGGCTCAGGGCCCAGGTCAGCGCAGGGGTCCCCATGGGGGCGGCCCTTCTAGTCTCCCCTCACAGATGTCCGTGCAGGCCAGGGCACCAGAGAGCCAGGCCCAGATCACAGGACACTTTCTAGGGAAGAAAGACCATGCAGGGGTGAGGCTGAGGGCTGGGCTTTCTGGAAACCTCGGGGTTCTCAGGACTGTAGGGCAGATGTGGAAGAAAGGTGGCCGGGCACCCGGCACTCAGGAGGGTCTGCTTATAATGAAGGGACAATGAGGGAATGAGCCAGCCCACTGCCCCAAACCCCACCAGGAATGGGCCAGCCCGCAGTGTCTGACATGAGGCCCTGGCCGGTTTGCTCATCAAGGCACTCGCGTGAGGACAGACAGGGCCGGTGGGGAGCACACAGGGGGATGGTGGTCAGATACTGGGGCTGGAAAGTGGAAGGGACTCAAGACACTGAGGCCGTGAAGGATCTGGGACAGGGGGCCTGCTGTCCGTGGGGAAGAGGCTTGGCTCAGGCATCTGGCACAAGGTGCTGTGCGCTGCTGCAGAGAGATAGGTTTCAGTTCTCGAGAGAAGAGACATTCTTGATGAGGAGGAGGGGAGGGGAGCACAGGATGGATGTGGTGGCCTGCCAGGACCATGGGTGAACACACGCCGCCTGTTGGGAATAGGCCAGGGAGCACAGAGAGGCGGGACTTCCAGGGGCAGTGGTCTGCTCCCCAGCTGGCTTCCTAAACAAGGTAGAAGTTCTTCAGGGGGAGCCCGGGAGGGTGACCCACACAGGGCAGTGGAGGGCCTGCTGGAGGTGGGAAGGGCGGACGGAGCTGGATCTGGCAGGGCAGCGATGAGGAAGTTTCTCTCTGCAGCCGGGAGGCAGCCCCAGGTGCTGGAGGGCCAGGCCGGTGCCTACCTGCATGGCGCCCCTGAAGGCTTTGGAGAAGGAGAGAAGGACACAGGACTGCTGTGTGTTTGCAGAGGGGAGGACTGTTCCTCTGGCAGTGAGTCCCCGCTTCTTGTGGCTCTAGCACAGCTGGTCAGAACCGGGTTAGACTCCAGGTAGGATGCGCTGAATGTCAGTGTCACGTGCAGGGATGTGGGCTGCTGAGGCGCACAGAAGCCTCCGACCTGCCTTCTCTCAGGGTGCTGGGTCCTCCCGGCCCAAACCAGGAGAGCCTCTGGGGATTCAGCTGAGGCGTCTCCCCCACCAAGCAAAGGAGAGACAGGCCTTTGCACCTGGAGCCCAGCAGAGCAGGCCACGGGGTAATCAGGGGCCTCCCTGCCAGACCCGGGGTGACTCTAGATCTCCAGTCCAGGCCTGGGACGCAGCACAGCCAGCAGCCCAGAGGACGCAGAGATGGGCTCCCAGAGGAGGGAGTGGAGAGTGCGTGGGAAACCGCTCACAGGCAGCAGGGTCACCTGGGGCACTGGGCCGACCTGTCCACGGCGGCGGGATCCAGCGACCCCAGGGGACCGGGCAGGTGTTACAACATGTCACCCGTCCAATTGTAGAAGCTCTTCTGCTCTGCCCCCAAAAGGACCTGACAGTTCTTTCTTTGAAATCAAGGTGCAATTCCGTACGGTAAAACGGACATGGTTTGTTCAGCCTTGAGACATAAACGCGGGTGTAACCAACACCCCCAGCCAACACACAGCACTGCAGATGAGTGCCATCTGGTAGAACCTTCCAGCGACAGGAATGTCCCATATCTGACCATCCAGCTTGGCAGCCCCAGCCATGTGCCGCTGGTGGGACTGGAAAGCCAAAAATCTCTCTTTTGTTGTTCAACCTCACTTAAATTTCATAGGTGCACGGTGAGTGGGACCCATCCCCCAGACATTGCCTCTGTGCCTCTGCTCAGGCACGTCCTCCCATAGGAATTCAGGAGAACCCCCGCCCTGCTTTCTGTCCCCATCTACCTCTGATCGTGGCCACGGCCGCAATTGGAGGCATGAGGACACTTGACCCGGCCAGAGCACACCACGGTGGCACCTGCCATCGTCAGAAGTGCACTGGGCTCCATTTCCGAGAGGGAGGGAACACCAGCTGCTCACCCTTGAGCCTCTGGGTGTTGACTCAGTGGCTCTGCCCTGATCACAGCACCATGAATGTCCTTGGGCGAGTGGCACCGCCAGCACATACATGGCTTTCTGTCTGTCAGATAAATAGCCAATAGCGGCTGTCACATGGGGCTGAGGCAGGGTGATTTTTGCCCCAACGGATCGGCTGCTGCTGTGCCCTCTCTGACCACCGGCACCCCCTCCTCTGGGCAGCCCCTGGGGCTGACCCGGCGCACACTGTGTTCCCTGCGTTTCCAAAGCTGCGCGGCCCTGCTGTCTCCACCCCGACAGAACAGCCCTCACACTTGCGAAGGGCAGCAGGTGGGCTCACACCGTTTCCTCGGTTACCTTCCCACCGCTCCGTGTGCATGTGTCCGCGTTGGGTGCCGGTGCTGGTGCACTTCAGGTGCAGGGTGCGGACGCGCTTCCTCTGCGCAGACTGAGTTGGCGCCGGGATGGAAAGGGCCGCGTGCGCGCTGAGGGGCGCGCGCGGGGCGGCTGTACCACTGACCGGTCCTCGCCCTCCTCCCCAGGTCCCTGGCTGTTGGGCCCCAGTACTCATCCCTGGGCACTCAGCCCATCCTGTGCGCCAGCATCCCGGGCCTGGTGCCCAAGCAGTTGCGGTTCTGCCGGAACTACGTGGAGATCATGCCCAGCGTGGCTGAGGGCATCAAGATCAGCATCCAGGAGTGCCAGCACCAGTTCCGTGGCCGCCGCTGGAACTGCACTACCATCAACAACAGCCTGGCCATCTTCGGGCCGGTGCTGGACAAAGGTACGTGGGGGACGGTCGTAGCCTTCAGGCAGGTCCACGCAGCTCCCCTTCGGTGGCGGGAGCCCCTCTGCTGGATCCGCCTCAGTGTCTCCGCTGAGCTCAGCATGGGAGCCGCAGCTTCCGCAGGCGGGTGGTGCCCTGCAGACCTCACCCTCCTGGGGGACTCCTGGGTAGGTTAGGTACAGTCCCTGGGGCACAACAGGAGCCAGGCCTTCAGGGGGTCTTGGAGAGAAAATAACAAAATTTGTATTAAAACAATAAAACACAGGGAGGGGAGATGAGGTTGGGGGTCACAGAGGCACACTGCGGGAGTTATCCTCCCAGGTCCTGGGGCTGGAGAGTTATTGTAGGGAGGAGAAGAAGATGACAGTTGGGTGTTGGTTAACTTTTGGGGAAGAGCAAATTTTCAGCGAACATAGTGGTTTACACAGTCATAACCACATGTCGCATGTCCTGACATCGGCAATCAGAGGTCAGCAGTGCTGCATCTCACCTGGTCCCCAGTCTTGGACACGTCTGGCAGCTCAGGCTTTGTTCAGCAAGAACACACAAAAGTAGCCTCTGCAGTATGGCGGCTGGGCCCCACGGACAGGTGGGGAGGGAGAGAGGCTCATTTCACTCAGCATAATGTGTTCAAGATTCATCCACACTTCGTGTGTCAGCACTTTATGCCTTCTTAGGGGTGAATAATAGACCTCTGTGCAGATAGACCACATTTTATTATGCGTGTGTCGCTGATGGATATTTGGGTGATTTCCACCTTTTGGCTATTGTGAAGAGCGCTGTTATGGATGTTTTTGTACAAGTATCTGTTTAAATACCTGTTTCTGAATATTTTGTGTACTTTCTCAGGAGTGGGATTGTTCTGTGTAAGTTTTGGGGAAAAACCACGCTGTTTTCCACAGAGGCTGTGGCATCTTATGTTCCCACCAGCAGTGCACAAGAGTTCCAGTTCCACATCCTTACCACCCTTGTTATTTTCTGTGTCTTCCCTTTAGCCATCCCAGTGGGTGCAAAGTGGGAATCTCATTGCAATTTTTCTTTGCGTGTCCCCAATGCCCAATGATGTTAAACATCTTTTTATGGGCTTGTGGGTCATCTATATGTCTTCTTTGGGGAAGTGCCTATTCCAGTTCTTTGCCCAATTTTTAATTGGAGTGCTTATCTTTTTGTGGTTGGATTCTCAGAGCTCTTTATATATTCTAGACACTGGATTCTTATCAGATCGATGATCTGCAAATCTTTTCCCAGTTGTATAGGTAGTCCTTTCACTGTTGTAATGGTGTCCTATAATGCACAAAATTTTAAATTTTGGTGAAGTCCAAAATTGAAATGTCATATCAAAGTAAGTATTGCCTGATCTAGGGTTACAAATATTTACACCTGTGTTTTCTTCTAAGAGTTTTATAGTTTCATCGCTTACATTTAATCTTTGATCTGTAGTAACTAAATGTTTGTGTATGGTGTGAGGTAGGGGTCCAACTTTATTCTTTTGCATGTGGAAATCCAGTTACTCCAGCCCCGTCTGTTATTGAACAGATTATTTTTTCCCATTGAATGGTCTTGGACGCCCCGTCAAAAAATCCATTGAACACCGATGTATGGACTTATTTCTGGACCCTCAGTTCCATTCCTTTGGTCTATATGACTCCCCTTTTGCCAGTCCCACACTATTTTGATGTATTTACCTCTATAGTGTGTTTTGAAGTCAGGAAGTACAAATCATCTATTCTGTTTTTCTTTTACAAAACTGTTTTGTCAATTGGGTGCCTTGCCATTCCATATGAATTTTAGGATCAGCTTCTTTATGTCTGTGAAAAAGACTTGGGATTTTGACGGGCAATACATTCAGCCTGGAGATTATTTGGGAGATTATTGAAATCTTAACAATATTTAGCCTTCTAATCTATGAACACGGGATGTCTTCCTGTTTGTTTAGGTCTTCCTTGGTTTCTTCCAGCAACAATTTGTAGCTTTTGGGGTACAAGTCTTGTACCTCCCCCATTAATGCATTCCTAAGTATTTTATCCTTTTTGATGTTATTGTAAATGGAATTATTCTCTTAATATCATTTTTGGATTGTTTATTGCTACTATATAGAAATATAACTAATTTTTATATTTTGATCCTATATCCTGCAACTTTGCTTAATTTGTCTAGTAGCTCTGAGAGGTTTTTTGTAAGTTCCTTAGATTTTCTTTTTTCAAAAAATTTTTGATGTTTATTTTTGAGAAAGAGAGAGAGAGAGAGACAAAGCATGAGCAGGGCAAGAACAGGAAAAGAGGGAGACACAGAATCTGAAGCAGGCTCCAGGCTCTGAGCCGTCAGCACAAAGCCCAATTCAGGACTCAAACCCATGGACCATGCGATGATGACCTGAGCTGAAGTCAGATGCTTAACCAACTGGGCCACCCAGGCACCCCTAAGATTTTCTGTATATAGGATCATGTCATCTATGAATGGTGACAGTTTTACTTCTTCCTGTCCAATTTGTATACCTTTGATTTCTTTTTCTTGCCTAATTGCTGTCTAGCCCTGCCACACTATGTTGTGGCAATCTTGTCTCATTTCTGATCTTAAGGAGAAGCATGTAAGTCTTTCACCATCAAGTAAGAGGTTACCTGTGGGTTTTCCATAACTGCCCTTTATCAGGTTGAGGAAATTCACTTCCACTCCTCATCTGTTGAGTTTTTATATCATGAAAGGGTGTTGGATTATATCCAATGCTTTTTCTGCTCCAATTAAGATGCCCATGCGGTTTTGTTCCTTCAATCTCTTAGTGTGATGTGTTATTATTGGTTGATTTTTCTACACTGAAGCACCCTTGCATTCTTGGGATAAATCCCCATTGGTCATGGTCAATAATCCCTTTAACATGCTGGAGGATTTGGTTTGCAAGTATTTTGTTGAGGATTTCTGCATCAATATGTACAAGGGGCATTGGTCTGTAGTTCTCTTTCCCTGTAGTGTCTTTGTCTGGCTTTGGTATTAGGGCAACACTGGCCTCAGAGAATGAGTTAGGAAGTGTTCCCTCCTCTTCTATTTTTTGTAAGAGCTTGAGAAGGATTGGTGTTGATAGATTCTTCTTTAATTGATAGAATCCACAAGCGAAGCTTTGCTTTTTTGGGAGGTTTTAAATTACTGGTTTGATCTTATTACTTGTTATAGGTCTGTTCACATGTTCTATTTCTTCTTGAGTCAGTTCTGCTATTTGTGTGTGTTTAGGAATGTATCCATTTCATCTAGGTTAATCTTTCATTTTTGAAGAATAGTCTTGCCACATGTAAAATTCTTGGTTGACACTGTTTTCCTACAGTACCTTAAATATATCATCCCACTGCCTTCTGACTCTGGTTTCTGATTAGAAATTGGCTCTTAATCTCATGGAGGATTCTCTGTACACAACGAGATGTTTCTCGCTTGCTGCTTAAAGGCTCTCGTTTTCTTTTAGGTGGCTAATTAAAATATGTCTCAGTGTGGATCTCTCTATGTTTACCCAAGTTAAAGTTTGTTGAACTTCCTGGATATATTGATTCAAGTTCTTTATCAAACTTGAAACATTTTGGCCATTGTTTCCTCAAATGTTCTTCCTGCCTCTTTCTGTCCTCTCCTGGAACTCCCACAATGTGGTGTTTATTACTACATTTGATGGTGTCCCACAGGTCTGTTCATTTTTCTTCATTCTTATTTCCTTCTGCTCCTCAGACTGCATAATTGCAATTGAATTATCTTCAGGGTCACTGATTCTTTCTTCTGCCTGCTTAGCTGTGCTGTTGAAAACCTCTAGCAAATATTCTGTTTCAGTTATCATGCTTGTCAGCCCCACACTTTCTATTTCATTGCTTTTTGTAATTTCTCTCTCTTTACTGACATTTGCTCTTTGTTGAGACTGTGTTCTCCTGGTTTCTTTTATCCCTTTGAGCATATTTAGGATAGTTGATTCAGTCTTTATCTGTTATATCCAATATTTATGCTTCCTTGAGATACCATCTGTTAATTTCCTTTTTCCTATGAAGACCCTGTACTTCCTTTTATCTTTGCAGCCTTATAACTTTTTGTTGGAATCTGAACCTTATGATTATTATAAATAGTCATTCAGAAGTTCTAATTATTTCCCTTTCTCAGAGTTTGGTGTGCTTATTGTGCGTTGTACTCGCTTGTTTCTTTACCGACTTTTCTTTAGTCTGTGGTTTGGAAAAATTTTCCTTGGTCTTGGAGGAAACATAAAGGAAAACAAAGAGAAGAAAGAATACCCCTTTGGTGTCTTCAGATTGGCTGTGTTGTGCAGGCCTTCAACCTCAGCTAGTATGCTCACTGCTCTGCCTTAGCCTTCACTTCCTGCCTCCAGTGAGCAGATCATCACAGGGGGAAACTGAAGGTCTCTTCTGAACATGCATTCTGCCCTTGGTGTGCATGTAGTTTTCATCTCCTGGTACACAGGAGCTTTCCAAACCCTTCAATCCCCAAAGCAGCAATCCTCCCTACTTTCCCTCCAGGCAGTCAGTATGTCTATTGTTGGCCCCCAACTATAATTTTTTGCTTCACGGGCAGCAGCTTGTTCATTTCATTTTCAATGTTTTTCAGGAATACTCTCTGCTTAGCCACTGTTCCACCCTGAGACAGCTCTGAGGTGGGCATCAGTTTTTCAGGGAGCCCCCAGACAGGTCAAAAGAGACAAATTCTTCAGGAGCAACAACTACTCTGCTCCCTCTGGAACCATCCACCCACATGGGATCAATCCATTTGGTCATCTCAAGACCCCTCTGTGCCAGCGAGGGTGGAAGGCTGTGCCACCTTGTCAGAGACACCTTCTCCTGGATTCAACATTTGCTTGGTTGCTGACAGCCTTGAACTCCTTTCAAGGGTTCTGATGACATAGGCTCTGGCAGTTTTTGTTCCATTTTTTTCCATGTTTCTCTGGAGGGTTGGGCCTAGGAGCTCCTCATGCTGCCATTTTGCTGATGCCACTCCATACCACCTTTTGAGAACTGGCCTCAGAGGCCATGCAGTGCCACGTTCTGTTGTCCAAGGCAGTTACGAATATTCTAAGGTAGGGGACACAGACCTCGTCCCTCAGTGGCATGCTGAGGTCCCCTAGGGAGAACATCCACCAGTGCAGCTGCCTCTGGTATGCAGAGGAAGGCAGGACAAGAGACATCTGGGAGGAAGATACACTGGGCCCTGGGAGCACTGGTTTGCATGGAGAGCTGGGGGGGGGGGGGGCCGGAGGGGGGNTGGTGGTGTTGGATGGCATTTGTTCAGGGGCCTGAGGCTCCCTCACCTCAAGTGGCCGTGGCCATTCCCAGGGGCCATGTAGGGGAGGAAGGAGCATCACACCATGTGACCTTGACTGGTGAGTCGGCCAGCTTCCTGGAGTGTCAGCGTCCCTGTCTATAAAATGGGAGACTAATTGCCACTCAGCTGACTACACAGAGCTTCTGGTTGGGGTAATTACATGGTCGTCCCCACAGGGACAACTGCTGCCATGTGTGAAAGGAGTCGGGGGTCACAGGACGCTGTGGTACATCAGCCATGTGGGGGCGTGTGTGGTGGGTGGGTGTGCATATGTGTGCATGAGTGTGTGCGTGTGTGTGCATGTGTGAGCACATGTGTGTGGTGTGGCTCCCCTGTGGCCAGTGGTGTTGTGGCCTGAGAAGGCATGTGCAGCAGGCTCCTAAACACCCCTCAGATGGTGAGAAAGAATGTCAGGGATTTCAGGAAGAAAAGAGGAGCCTGACCTACCTGGGTTGTGGAGGAACACAGTGTTAGGCAGGGTCAGACCCCCCCAGAAGGTCAGGGAAGGAAGTGTGAGTTTACTTCTGGGTTCAATTCTACCCCATGGTCTACACATCTGTTCTTTGCTGGTTCTGTAGTACAATTAGAAATCAGGAAGTGTGAGTCCTCCAACTTGGCTCTGCTTTTTCAAGACTGCTCTGATTATCCAAGACCCATTACCATTCTGTATGCATTTTAGGATCCACTTGTCAATTTCTGTAACACACACACACACACACACACACACGCACACACACACACCAGAAAACAAACAAACAAAAAAACCACACCACATTTTTAGGGATTGGGTCTACTCTGTAGATCGCTCTGGGGAATGTTGCCATCTTGATATGAAGCCACCCAATCCATCAACATGGGGTGTCCTCCATATATTTAGGCCTCCTTCGGTTTCTTTCAATGACATGGGGCAGTTTTCAGTGCACAAACCTTACAGTTATTTTGTTTAATTTACTCCAAAGTATTTTACTCTTTTTGATGCCATGGTAGGTGGAATTGTTTTCTTAATCTCACCTTTGGATTGTTCGTGGCTGGTGCATGGAAAAGGACAGTTGATTTCTGACTTGACCTCCCATTCTGTAACGTTGTTGATGGTCTGTCAGTTCTGATAAAGGTGTTGTGCACTGCGTAGGGTTTCCATACCATTTGGTAGTAGGAACCATCTTCCTTCTTCCCCCCAATCTGGATATCCTTTCTTTCTTTTTCTTTCTCCTTGCCTTGGCAGGGGCCTCTGGGACAATGTTGGGTGGCAGTGAGCAGAATGAGCACCCCGATTTCCTCCTGATCTCAGGGGCAGCTTTCCCTCTTTCACCCCTGGGCAACCTGTTCTTAAATGTTAAAGACCCAGGCGCTAGGGTCCTCATTCACATGAAGGAATAGGTAACATGGCAGAGTTTTGCTATAATGTATCTCTCAGTTCTCTGAATTTTTCCTTAGTTGCCTGTGACAAAAATCACAGTTGATCGATCATCAAGAAGTTCAAAAAATCTGTCAGCTTATGGCTCGGTTGTGTGGAGAGCAAGGAGTTGGACGTACCTGATCTGCACAGAGCTCTGGGGCCTGGAAGCCTGGGAGAAGTGGGGGTTGTGGGTGCAGGGGGCAGAGAGGAGGTGGGGGTTTGAGGTCAGATGCCTTGGAAGCACCCCTGTGGTCCAAGGATTCTGGCCCATTTCCATGTGCCAGGGATAGATGGACCTTCCTGGGAGACCCCTGGGGTAAGCCGTCATTCCTCTGGGTTGCAGCGTCCCTGGCCACGAGCTCCATACCTTTCCGACATGTGCACACACCAGGTTACATCATCTCAGGGCAAACCCACAACCTTCTGGTTCTGCTCAGACATTCCTGCAAACTCCTCAGGCAGGGTGGCCTCTGAGGACCCTTGGCCTCTGCACCTGTTCCCCGCTTCTCTGCCCTGCGTTACCACCACACCTTCTCTGGACCCTCTCCTTGGGCCTTATCCACTCCCTGCCCACCTTGGATGGCCGCTGCACATGGACTTCTCTGCCCATGCAGACCTGCCTGCCTCTGCACCTCATCCTCTCACCCCCCACAGTCTGAAAGGGGCTCTATCCTGCAGTCCTCATTGTCTCGGCTCCATCTTCTCCTTCACCCTCTGCCCAGGCCCCCACAGCTGCTCCACGTCTCCTGACTCCGTTCCCACCATCAGGGTCCTGTCCCATGACCAGCGCCAGGCCCCACGGGGCGCTCTCAAGTCTGCCATGGGTCCCTGTCACACGCAGCAGATGCCTATGCAGCACGAATGCAGGGCAGGCGCTGGGGCGGTGCCAAGCACACAGCTGGTACTTCAGAAGGAAGTGCTGAGCTGCTGGGTGGGCTTCCCAGAGGAGGTGTCACCTGAGCTGGAGAGAAGGGACATGTTTACTATGCTTTCTGAGGGCATGCTAAGTGTTCACACACGGAGGGGGGGACTTGAATCTAACCCTGATCTGATGAACAGCAGCCCTGGGGACAAGTGAAGACACTGAGGAGCGGTACAGGGCCAGCCCAGGACTCTAGAGGATGCCTCAGCCTGGGCAGGGGGAGGGGTTTGTCCACAGGGTGTGGAGAATAACTGCCAGGGGTCTAGGATGACCGCAGAGCTCTCTCCAGGGGAGAGCAGAGCCCCCAGTGCCCAGGGGGCAGAGACCCAAGAACCAGACAAGCCCCTGGCTTCTGGGCTGTAGCCCCAGGGAGCCCCATCCTCACCTGTACCCCCTTGCTTTCTTGAAAGCCTGCCTGCATCCTGGTGTCTGTCCACTTATACCTATGTCACCCACATGCCCTCCCTGTGTCCACTCCCCAGTCCACTTCCCCAAGGCCCCCACATTCTCTCCGTGTCCCCTCCTCATGTCCCCTCCCCATGTCTCCTCCTTGTGTCCACTCCCCACGTCCACTCCTCCATGACCCCCATGTCCCCTCCCCATGTCCACACTCCTTTCTCTGCCCTCTGCTCCCCTGCCCCCTCCCATCCACCCCCTCTGCCTCCACCCTTCCTTCATTTCTGCTGGAGGAAAATTGTCTCAGCCCCCAGGCCGTCACCACTTGGCTTTGATGGAAATAGAAAGCCCCCTCTCCCCCTCGCCCGCCACGGGGCTGAGAAATGGCGGAATTCATTGTGGCCACAGAGCTGAATGGCCCTCGAGGAAGGAGCCGCCAGGTGCCCCAGAGAGAGGCCAGCTCTGGGAGGCCATTGTGGAGGCCCCAGCCTGCCCGCCTGGCCGCGCCTGCGGTAATCAATCTGATTGGATTAGGGTCAGGGCGACCCTAATCGTGTCAGAGGTCACCCAGGCTTTGTGGTGGGGTCCACAGGGCGCCTGGCCACCCCTGCTGAGGCGGCCTCTTGAACAGAGCTTAACACCGCCCAGCCAGCTGAGGAGAGGGGCCAGGCCCTGTGTGGACGTGTGCGAGCATGTGCATGTGTGTATGAGCACGTGTGTGCAAGAGGGGCTGGGGGCTGGGTGGGCTGGCACAGAACCCAGACTTGGGCGCTCGAGGTGAGCCCGGGCTGGGAAGAACCGCCCTCTGCCCTCACTCCGGAAGGGGCTAGTGTCGTGGGGCAGAAAGCATTTGAAGAATTTTGAGTGCACGGCGGCTATCTGTCCCTCCAGGCAGGCCCCCAGGCACCTGAAGGACCTGCTTCCCCCACCCCCACCCCAAGAGCTGGCCAACACCTCCTCTTGACCCCCAGAGAGGTGAGCTGGCGGTCCCAGGGCTCAGTGCCACGGCAGACAGGCTGGCCGCCAGCCTGGAGGAGGCCCAGCCAGGATGTGCCCTTGGGGGAGCTTGGTGGTCACGGTGGCCCAGATCCAGGCCAGTGGGCTTTCGGGCTGCATGTGACTTTGCAGAAAAAGGGGAGCGGCAGCCTTGGTGCCTCTCCCACAAGGGCCCCAGCACTGCAGTGCGCAGGCGTGGTGCGCCAGGACCCTGAGCCCCAGCTTGGATGTCCCCTCACTCAGAGCCCAGGTGCCTGGGGTGTCAAGGCCACAGGGACGCCAGGCCTGCCCCCCTGCATCGGGGAGTAGATGTCCCTGGCAGGACACGGGGAGGGAGCTTCCCTGCCCATGCAGAGGTGGGCTGGCCCTAAGGTGGGGTCTGCAGCTGGACCTCACCCTATAGGCAGCTGAGCTAGAGGCCCCTGGGCTGGCCCCTGACAGCATCAGCATGGTCAGTTCTCCAGGACTCCGGGGGCTTCTGGGCGGGGTCCACAGGTGTCGATAGAGTTTTCTGCAAGGGCTCTGCACCAGCTGGTGCCCACCTTCTTCCCGGCTCCTGTCCGCAGTCATCCGCCAGGGAGCAGCCCCTCTCCGTTGGGAGGCGCCAGCGGGTGGTCCCGCGGCCGCCCTGTGTGTCCAGGCCAGCACGCAGGCACAGGGCCTGGGCAGGCCGGCGGGAAGGCAGAAGCCGTAGGGCCCAGGAGGGGACGCAGGCCCCTGGGCGGGGGAAGCAGCGTCCTGAATCCAGGTTGTGACCCCTGACCCCCATCGGAAAGTGTTTCGGTTCCCGGTGGCTGGGGGGGCTCGGCCGGTCCCCGCGGCCTCCCTGTATATTATTAACTCTGCGCAGCGG